>NC_069117.1:31035084-31335084 GCF_025612915.1 Magallana angulata | reverse complement strand
AAAAACCCATAATGATAGTATGTTTAATCTCATTCGACAACGGGAAGTTTTTAAAAAAAATTTGAAGGAAGTAAAAGTAATTTGGCTTTTTTAGCAACAAAACAATAGGTTAAGGTAACTGTGGTTTTACTACATTATGTAATGTGAAGTGTTGTTACCGTAAACAAATAGTAACAACAACATTTCGAGAGTATCAAAGATTTATTATTTCCTATGCCCTATGTACAGTGGTTTGCATTATTTGCTTTGCTGTGTTTTCCACAACTTTCTTTTTTCCTTTTGTAGTGTGTTTGCCACCAAGTGTGACAATACCATTAAAATTGTTCCAATCCGAGCTGCTTTCCATGTCAACCTTGGCCTGACAAGTTACAGAGCTATTCAAAGGTACAATCTCAGACCATCAGAGACACCTAAGTCTAAAACACAATCATTAAATCGGGAAATGATGAGAAAGATATCGTTTGTGCTTTCATTCATCAATGAAGCAACACAACAGGGGCAACAAGGAAGGCGTCTGCATTAAAAAGCGATCAGAGAATGGCAACATAACTGGAGTCAATGACTTTGCGTTGCAAACATCCTTCAAAGCTGTTCAACGGAGCTTCGTGCTGAGAAATAACAATTTTAACCTTGGTTTTATCAAATGGGTGTTGGGTTTCCTTCTTTGTGTTTTCATAAATTTTCACCAGATGGCAAGTTCTCCTAGATGTAGTTATTTACTTTATCTTGAGCCGCAAGTAACGCTTATGGGTATTACAATGAATACCCAGAAGAAGATGGGGGAATAAATCGTGTAAAATACCTACAGTAGGATACTGAAAAAAATAATTATCAACAAATCGGATGAGTCTTTCAAAATATCGTTCCAAGCAATTATGTTTAACATAACATCGTTCTGAAACCTTTAAACAGGTTTAATGCTAGATTTATGTTGATTTGAACTGGTTTATGCGTATCAAAATCTCGTAATTATATCATGCTTTAGAACCCCATTGCCTTTTATTTTATAGAGCGGGTCTGTGCTTCATATTTTCCGTCATAGTTAAATTTCTGACGGAAAACGAACAATTTTCAATCAACAAAAACTTGGAGAGATGACCCACTATACATTAAAAATATTATTTTGTATCCCAACAATTGAATGTTTAAGGAAAATAATATAAGTCCGTAAAATGATGGTCAAAGTCGCATACTATAGTATAGCATTTAAATAACGCATATTGATATGACTGAAATAGCTCAGTGGTTAGAGCACCATACCTCATGTAACCTTTTATTAAGCATATTAGATTATGGGTTCGGTACCACCAAAACTT
Source organism: Magallana angulata (assembly GCF_025612915.1). Classification (NCBI taxonomy): domain Eukaryota; kingdom Metazoa; phylum Mollusca; class Bivalvia; order Ostreida; family Ostreidae; genus Magallana; species Magallana angulata. The sequence goes on along the minus strand of NC_069117.1, from coordinate 31,333,768 downwards.
CAGGCAATAATCATTATTCATTTTTTGTTAATCAAAATATTCAAACTGGCGATATATAGTTAAAAATTGTGCTTTTGCAAAATTGCACTTTATTACAAAAAACAAATTTAATGGATCAAAAAACACAACATTGAAATTGTATTCATCTTATTTTTACGATTACACTAATGGACATTTGTGCCATCTTATTTCCCCATCTTATTAGCAAAGACTATAATAAATGACGAAAAGTGTTGGTTCTTGCAATCGCTTATTCCTGATTAGTTTTCGAAAAGCGTCCATTAAATTAACGTAAAACGCTGGGTCAATACAACATTTAAAACTTGTATTTATAAGCTTTAAAACAACCTTGGCACGATTTGAGATCAAAGTTTATTAATTTAATATTTTTTATTTCTAGAAAGGTTAATAAATGCATGGGTATTTCTAATATTTCATAAAATATTTGAAAGTCAAATATCAAGTTAGAAACAAGATACAGAGTTTGAAATTCTTTGATTGTAAACAAAGCTCGAGTCTTGTTATTGTTAACTAATGTGTTCTATTCAGGTAAGTTTCGGTTGAATGCTGCTTGCCTTTGTTGATATATGTAATATTAACATGGAACACATTGAACAGATTATCCTTTTTGCAACGATCCAAGTTATATTGTCAAAGGAATGGCAACTTTTTTTTATACTTTAGTATATTATTTGTAAACAAAAACAAAACTCGGATTCTGTTTACATAACAATGAAGCTCACTTGTTTGGCATATGACATTCAAATTATGGTCAATCAGTCAAAACCCACACGTAAATCATTCTATATATAAAAATGAAAAATAAAATTTTGATCTCAAATTCTCTTTAACTAACTTAATGAATAATTCATATAGAGTAACGTCATTTCAAAATACGAGGGTCAATCAAAAAAATACAAAGACTTTTGTCGTAGCTATGTTACTTAACGTCATATCATTACTAAATTTGGTAGACAAAAAATAGCAATACTTTAAAACAATTTACAAGAAAAAAAGTTAATAAATTCCTTTACTTCTAAGAATTATTTAGAATCTAATCCTGCAAAAATGAGGTCACAATATAATGTTGAAAGTTATATCTCTATAAATTGGGCTTAAAACCAAATAATATTGAAACCTCAAATTAAGAATAGTCATGGTATTCCAAATAATGACGGGATATACCGTTTTGTCGAACAGATATTAGTAACTAAAGACAGATAGTCCTCTTTAGAATTGACTAAAAATATCGACGTCGCCGGACGTCACGGCGCAACGAGAAGTACAACCAAAATGGATTTAACTCAGGAAAAAGCCGATACATGCTGTGAAAATGCTCAATGGTGCAAAAAACAAGTCAATTATTATTTGCAAGTTTGTGTTTAGCTCTAATAAATTTTGTGGAGGTGGTGGTAATTTGTTTTGAATATAAAACAATCTGAGATAGAGAGTAAAATATCTGTTAATAGTTGGTCTACAAATAAGTAACGTCAACCAACGTTCAGGGTTATCCTTACTGAAAGCTAAAAGATACACGGTTAGAAAATGAAAACTTTGAAGAAGTAAATTACGATTCTCGAACAAATGTGTGCAAATAAGATGTTAAGTGGTTCAGTGCCAATTTAAATTGTAAGGAGAAAGGTACAAGAGACTAAGCGTGATATAGAGATGAGGTATATCTATAAACTGTGCGTGTTTAATCTTGACGTCATGTTTTGAACGTTACCGTGCGCCGTGGTGACAAAATATGTTGTTTTAAAGAAGGGGTAACAAAAATACCAATTCATCAAATGGACTAAAACTTTGCATATCAATAACATAAGTGTTGGTGCACAGATTAATCTGTTAAGTATGACTTTCATGAAAAATATATGATACACAGCAACATTGTCTTCGTATTTTTTGATTGACCCTCGTAAAGATTAACTGTGGGCAACAATGAATTTAGAATCTAACATTTTATAAATTTAAGAGACTACTACTTAATTTTATTCAATAAAGATTAGTAGTTTTGCAACCTGAAGAGAATTAACATCAATTTAAATCATGTTCCATGGCTGCAGATTTCTGAAAAGTTAGTATAATTATATGAAGCCATTTTGCAGTTCTAGTTTGTACATGACATAGACACTTGTCTACTTTTTAAGTCTCGTAGACAAATAATAATAATGCAAAATGTCCAGCGTACTAGTTAGAGGTTGAAAAAAATTGACAAGAAGTGTGTCTTACTTTTCAGGCATTTCTCGTTGTTTTCATTGGACACATAACCTTCTTTGCAGTAACAAGCCAAATTTCCATCACACTTTGAGCGGGTCTCGCAGATGGCGTTGTCGGGACAGACAGAATTTATCTGACAACGTTCCCCGATTGGTGCTAGAAAAATAAGCAGTTTCAATCATTTAGAATACTAGAAGCAGTATTTTTAATTCGACATGAATATACATGCTTATATATCTAAAAGGTTTTTCTACACTGCCCGTCACAGTTTTCACCATATCAACTAGATTATAGATGAATCTTTCTTGAGTTAACATTATCTTTAAATGGGAATAAAAGTATATTATGTATCGTATTATTGGTCATTATCGAATAAAATATTCACTACATATCAGTTTTTCCCTCTGCGGACATATCGTTTAGCTGGTATGTTGCTATTATATTATTTTTAACCTTTGTAGCTTAGCCTTTTGTTATGTCTATAATAACAATACACTTTTCATACAATACACACGAAAAATTCCTGCTGCTAATTAAAAAGAAACAAGTCTAACTCCACTGTAAAGTAATCGTTAACGCTCATAAAGGTCATACAGATGGTTCCCGCAGCCTATTTCCTAGTGCTTAGTTGACGACAAGTACTTACTGACGCTTCTCGTTGTTTGTTGTGAAGTAGTGCTTTTTGTTGTTGCTATTGTTGTAGACCTTGACGCTGTAGATTTTTCTGTTGTGACATCAGAATTTGCTGTTGTTGTGACTACAGACTTTTCTGTTGTTGTGACAACCGAGTTTTCTGTTGTTTTTGGTGTTTTTGACGTCGGTGGTGGTGGCGTTGATATTGAAGTTGTTGTCAAAACTGAACTGGATTTTATATTTTGGCTGCTGATAGATTGACTGCGAGTTGGCTGAATCGTTTTGGTAAATTCTTCAGATGATGAAGTAAAGAGAGTTGCAGTTTCTTCTACGGATGATTTAGGTGTGACAAACTCAGATGAAAATGTCACAGGGGAAGTAACCATGGATGATTTTACGGTGTTTGTGTTCTGCGAGGTTGGTAAAACTGAAGTCACAAATGAAGCAGACGACATCGACGTAATTATATTACTTTTTGAGGAAGACATAGTAAATGAGGTTTCCACTTGGACAGGCGTTTCAGAACTAGACATAAATGAACTAAATATCACTCCGGACGATCCAACTAATGTTGAGGTGGGTTGTGAACTGGAGCTAATGTCTGGTGAGGAAGTTGATAAAATATCAGTATTAGAAGAAGTAACGGTAACACTTGATAAAGTTTTTGTATAACTTTCACTGCTTGTCAATAAGTCTGAAATAAATGAGGTATATGGCGAGCTGATGGAGGTGTAATGAAGAGTTTGTTGGGTTTCTAAATTTGTTTCCGAAACTAATCCCGCCGCATTACTCCACGGAAGTATTGCCGAAGAGAAAAGGTAGGCACTGCTTTCTTCTAACGTGTCTGTCGATGAAAGTTCCGGAACTCCGGATGAGTATTTCTGTGTTTCATACGTTGATGGTGTGATTGCAGGGGTAGGTTGTAAGTTTGGAAAACTTGTTAATGACGCTGATGGCGATGTTTGTCCAAAGTCCGTTGATAATGATGGAATGTCAAATGTTGACACAAATTCAGATGAAAACTGATCGGTGGTCGGCAGTGGAATGGCGTTAGATGTTTGTCCAGGTGTTGGCCTAGGTGTCACTAAAAACGAAAATGATGCAGTACTCTATCAACTTTCTCTATATTTTTTCACTTTTATTGACAAAATAGTAAACAAAACAATATTTCAGCTGCTCATGACAGACAGGCGAACTATAAGAATAAATTTTACCTGGTGCTGGGCTGAAGCATTGGTTTTCTTCTATCTTGATACCTAAAACAAAGTGAATTCGTCAGATTAAGGATGTATGTATATTATTTTGAGTTTGTTGTACGAGGCGCTGTGCCATCTGAACAAGGAGATTCAATTATATGTTTTAAATACTGTTAAGTATGATATACTACTTCCAAATTATTAAGAACACGAAGCATTGATCGGTAAACAAAGAATGTTAATCACAGTCGAGGTACGCTAGTAAAAATTCTTTTTTGCTTCAAAACAAAAGGATTGCAAATACACCAGTTGATTTGTTGCGATTTTTTTTGGTTGTGTTTTCTCTTTTCCTTTTAAATTAACCAGGAGTAAAGTAAATTTGTTTGTTGTGCGAGCGACATTTTAAATCTCTGCCATTGATGGGTCAAAGCCTGCAAAGAAAGGATTAGCGAGATCCCATAAAGCTACTTAATCCGCTTTTTCACGTCGATTGCGACGTTATGTCTTGTGAACGTCCTCTAATACCCAGACAATTGCGGAAATAATCAGATACGAGTTATCAGCGATCCCCCAAACACATTTTTATTATCTGGTGTCGATTAATCCTGTTGGTTTGGTTGTGCCACAAATTACATGCAAGGATCCGGTTCTTGCTTTCAAACTACACCGACAGGTCTCAGTTATCTACTAGTAGTTGCAATTATTGGTCCTTGTGTTTTCTGACAGGTAGATTTTTGACACTATGGTAAAAAGGAAGGCTTTTTTCTCAAGAATTTTCAATTGAAATAAGTACCGTATTTGAAATTATGTAATTTCTGACCAAGTCAAACAGAAAATTGATTGTAGGAAGACGCATAGACCCATTGAATTCATTATTAACTTTTGCGTCAATTCCTGCAATTTGCTATGCAAACACAATGCATTGATCTGTATGCAAGTTGTTTTTAGTTCAAATTTGCAATAAAAACAGATGCTCATGATTTGGTGCTTACCAATGGAGAAATTTACAGGAACACACTGTACAACATTAAAAGGATAGGCGTTGATGATATCAATGGAAGCTTCTTTGTACCCGTTCGAGCAGACGCATACACCCTTGTCGCACTCCAAATGGTTTTCTGGAGAGCACTTCTGGCGATTGTCGTCACATGGCTCTTTAAGTAAAGAGAAGCTGGTGGAAGTGGATAGAAGAGGTTTTTGTTTGCAGTAGATCACTTTGTTGTTTGAACTGGAGGCTGAGTATCCGTTCTGGCAGGTGCATTCACCCTTCACGTGATCACAGCGACTGCTAACAGGGCGGCAAAATTTGGACCCAGTGCAACTCTCGCCGATTTCAGCAACTGAAAAAAAACATGATAGTTTTAAAAAGTTTATTTTTATAAAATTGTGAAATCATTTTCCTTTACAAAAATATGAGGTTTTTAGGGCTTTGATCATTTAAAAGCTGTAGAATTACATATTTGGGAAATATTTGGATTGGGAGACCATACAGAAAGCTTAATTGAATATAGATTAATACCAATAGCTTAAGCTAACATGCTCTGAAACTAAATAAATATTCTACAGCAACAGATTTGTGTTCCCGTTAAATCTGCATATTGCTACATACTGCAAGTACATGAAAAATTTTAGGCTTAACTTATACATGTATACATGTACCTGATTTAAAATATGACCACCATTATTCAAGTTCTGGGATTTCGCAATAAAAAGAAACGCGTCTTAAGTTTGCTCATCCCTCTTGTTAAAAGATTCACTAGTGTGCTATAACATTTCTACAGTTATCTGATTTTCCAATTTCCATGACAAAACGCATCAGCTATATAGGCCCTTCCTTTCCAATTGTAGAAAGGAAAGCCAAATGTAATTGTCTCAGTGTACAATTTTATATCAGTCTTTTCAATACTGACTTGTTAGTAAAATTAATAACGTCTTGCAACTCATTTCCAGAAAACATTTGAAAGTGACCAAGGTCAAAAGACACTTTAATTTACTGTCTGATATATAGCGACCGCGTCTTTAAAATTTCGTAAAACTCTGTTCACCAAGGCAAGAGAAAGATTTGACAGTAAAAGAGTAAACAAGATGTCTTTACTTTGAAAACAGAAGCCATTAACAACGGAAGAGTGAGAAAACGTGAAAGGAGGTCACTCTCAATTAGAGAAATCCGCATCCTTTGAAGAAAGAATGTCGATTTAAGGTCAGTTCTGCATTCCATACCAGAGGAGCGCGTTCGTCTCTAGGAAATCAATCTCGTGTGCACAAAAAGGTATCACGATGGAGCGGGGTCTATTATCTTTTACTGATCTTACTTCCTCTATTTCTGAAGAAAACGACTTTCTAATTTTCCTGGGATCAAGGTGCCACCATGTTTACGCAGCATTTCTGTACGCCTGTAAAACAAATACCCCGCGACGCACAATCGTGTTGCGGACGGAGGTTCACATGTCATCAACATTTCCATTTTTCGGATAATCACATCTTCATCCATTAATCTTGTAGAAGCATCTACATATATTTTCCCCCTATAGGTAATTCCATGAATCAAACTCGGCTTCTTCCTCTATTTATCTCAAATCAAGAGATAAGCACATAGTTTTCTATTTTTAAATGATTGGAGTGGTACTTTTTCATCTTAAAAATACATTTGTTGCTATAGATCTAAGATATGAAATACCCATTAATGTATTATTTCGGAGGATATGAAATAATCCAAGACCTTCAAAATTAGAACCAATTTAGAAAAAATTCTGGTGGTCACTATCTAATGCTGAGATACGGGGACAGGGTGATTCCATAATGAGATTGCGAGTGTGTATCTCTCCTAGTCTGATTATGTGAATTTTTGGATTATAAATACTGGAATTTTTCTGTGTTCAAACAAGGAAAGTGTGCCCAGGTCTTATCTTCTCCACCCAATGAACAAATGTTAGTGTTAGATTTAGAACCACAAAATTGACTTGGTAATTTGAAAAATAATGTTTTGAATGTTTTCGATATTTACATACAAGTATTTATTCTAGATAGCTACGGAATTTGGTGTCACAGTATTGTTCAATGACGTAATACAGTACATATACCGGTATATATTTTCTGATCCGGTGACCTAACAGTAATCCCAAAAGAACAGAAAGGTATCTAGCCATTGTATCCAAAACTGTTAAACTTGCAATGCGTTTCATACAACTGTATACTGTGGAACCATTTAAATTAATGGGGACCAGTTTTCGTGGATTGTGGGTTTTTTGCTTATTCGTGGGGAAAAGTAATTTCGTTGATGCTTCGGTTTTCAGTTTCAGTGAAAAAGATAACTCTTTCTAAAATTGTTTTCGTTGAGGCTTTAAATTCGTGGGGGAGGGCTACCCACGAATACTACAAAATTAAGCCACCACGAATTGTAATGATTCCACAGAACACATTTTTTTCAGTAAATGCCAAAGATACAGAATGAAATGAGTCTAACCAACCCCACCCCAAGCGAAAACAAATATTTATACTTACAGGACACGCATTTAGTGTAGTTGAGGTTCGGGATAAGATTTCCTCGGCATAAACAGATACTTCCGTCACAGCCTCGTATGGTACACTTGGAATCTGAAGGACACTCTCCGTCTTTGGTGCAAGCATCCAATAGATTTTTGCCTGAGCTATCTAGAAAACCAAATGGGTTGGATTTTTATTTCTATTTAGCTTCTATAGAATTAAAGCATCTTTGCAAGAGATTAAACGTTGGCTCATTGTCTTAATTTTTTTTTTTAATTTTTAGTTTTCACAGGGTTTTATGACAATTACTTGTGAAGGATTATTTTTAATTGGAGAAATAGTAGGGTTTGCAAAGTTGTCATAGGGCATCGCATGTCCATTCGGTGAAGATTAAACAATGAATTAAACAAAAATGAATTGACCATAATTAAACCTTTTCTGTCCTTGTTTAATTAGTTCTATAATTAATATATATTTGGTAATACCAATGGTACAACTTTAACGAAGAAAGTAATCATGGCGGTTTTGTGGGAACTTTTATAACGTCAATCCTACCAAGATAAAAAAAAATATGTCCTCAATGAAACTGTATACAACCGGGGGACTGTTTAGGCGTATGTAATTCCGAAGTATACACCAAAACAAGATAATGAAATAAATAGGCGGATCAAATTGAGGGTTATGTTGCTTTCCTCTAAATGCATTTAGAGCCAGAAATGTCCGAAACATTGCGTAAAAGCTAGGATGTCATTGCCATCCTTTGGACCACATGCAAACATGCCGTTGTAAAGATAATGACTTTTAGATGTGATTTTTCTTTTACAATTCTTTTAAGACAGTATAGTGACACTTGAATATTTTCAGTAGCAAAAATTTATGTCAAAAACACAATTTTTAAGAATTAAAGCCAAATAATACATGTAATTCTTGTTATTCTTTAATTCGTTATGTCCTCTAAATGCTACAAAATTTATCATCTGAATGTATTAAATCCCACCTTATACAACGAATTAATCTGCTTGAAGTCACATTTTCCTTATATTCTAAAATCAATTTCATCCGAACATGCTTGAAGCTAGTGAGTTTATTTTCAGTGATTGAATGTATGTGTAAATATTTGTAAGGACGCGAGCGTTTCATCATTACTTTCTTTATGAAAACTAATGATTCTATGTTTAAAAAAATCCTTATAGGAAGAGGAGTCTTTTAATTGTGTAAATCTTGATAATAATTACGTAATTAGGCCTATATCTTTTTCGACGTAATTATATTATATCAACAATTAGCTACACACAGCGTCTACAAATTGACAAATAAAACACAGATAAAATTTTTAAACAGTTTTAAAATTAATCTTTTTTTATGAACAATTTACATATAAACCAATTGTCTCGTTATATGGGCTGCAAATATAACATAATAATGAAATGTCTTTAACAATGCAAACGTCCTACCTTGAGTTAGAGATGCTACAGTCAGCAGAAATATAATCCAGCGGAACATTTTTCTAGCTGAAAATGTATGAATTTTAATTCATGAAATCTCTTTATCAAAACTGTAACCCTCAATTAACAAAAAATTAATTTTGCAAGTTTCATTAAGTCACTTCGATTAATAATCAATTGATGCTTTTTAGAGTATCTTATATATACTGACATGTATGCATATATTCTGTTTTGTTCATTGCGTTTTGCAAAACAGCATAAAATCTAAACAACAAAAAATTCTGAAAAATGAAAAATAGGAAAATCTATTTACCGTTCACAGATACTTTTGACCCATTCCGCGACTCTGCTGAAAGTGAAGGTTACCGGTATACAAGCATCAGTCCTTAAGGAATACACGTTTGATAAGAGGTTACCTGAGTGATACAAACCATTGGGGGTAAGTAAATAAATTCCCCTAACACCAGCTACCGTATCGCTGACGCTCACACAGAAAGTCCCTCTTCCTTTCCTCGCGGATGAATCAAATTCCTGAGCTTGTTTGAGCCGAATCTAGAGCATGGAGCCTTGTTTACAACTAATTTTACAAACAACGGGCCAATACCTATCATTTCGGCCCAGAAAAGGATAACGGGTGAAAATGCTGCTTTTCAAGAAAGTGGACGGAAAGAAGCACGCGTATGTTGTTTACAAAACAGGATAAATGTGCGTTTGTCAAAATAATTTAACAACCAATCATTTTCATAGATTAAAAAAGTAACCATGACATCGCAATACAAAACCTCGTTTCAACAGTTTGAAACATTTAGACTGCCTAAAATGATAATAGACAGGTTACTTTGGCCATGAATTAAACGGCCTTCAATTTGTACTAGTTTTATTCCAATATATTGACAAATTATATAACAAAGTACTGAAGTACTGACGGGAGTTGATTTTATCGATTATTATTTATTTTAAAATAAACGATAAGTTATTTTGCATGCTAAGTATTTTCCTATATGTATTTGAATTACGCTCATTTTATATTATATTAATTCTCCGACAGGAATTTCGTGAAAACCTCATATGAATCTAGTTGTGTAATATTCAAAGAATTAATTCCATCAAATTACGTGCCAGTAATCAAAATAGTTCTGAGAAATTGTAAGGATAAAGGCAATATTGAACTCCAGTCTCGTTCAACCAGATCGACGTTCGGCTGTCTCCGTCAATATCCGACAAGCGAGAGAGACTCTCTGCTTGTCGGAGATTAACGGAGACAGCCGAGCGTCTGGTTGAACAAGACTATATTGACTTCTGGCGTAGGAATAAATACTATGTACAACTACAAAAAAATATCTAACTTGTTAGTACCATATAAAATCTGACTATTTACAAGGTATCTATAAATAAGTTCCCTTGGAATTAAGGCTTTAGAATACACTACATCGAATTTTCGATTAGAATTAAATGTTGTCAGCGATGTTAATTTGTGCTTCGGTCCAAACACTGTTTCACTTTCGGTTTGCCAGAGTAACTGCATAGGAGAGTTGATTAAAATCAACTCCCAATAATATACATGTATAAATCTGTTGTTCGCCTATGTCGCATGTAAAAGATTTCACTCGGTTCGTAAATCGTCTTTTCATTTGCCGTTTCGAATCCAACCGCTGACAATGGAGGCGAAAATAACACAAGGCGAAAAAGTCTCTGCTAACAGTAAACTGAACATTACCAACAGTTGAAGCTACCACCTAGTAAGTAAACATCATTATTCCAAATCAATGGCGAACACTTTCGTTAACTGTTTAATAAATAAATACAAAAGTTTCCCGTATATTGTAACACAATTTTTTTTATATTGCAAAATGAAGTCTCCTATGTTTACATTTATTCTTTCCTACTCACTGTCTGTGCATCATCTTAATTCCCAATTTAGACCTTTAAAGCAAGGAGATAGAACAGACTGGGTAAACTTTTCAAATTTCTAATGACCGTGTTTTTCATCCCTCATATGGGGTAGGAATGAAGAATGTAGTTTAAAACAATGAATTGTCATATGTAGTATTGTAGGGCACAATATTCTGTTTCTCTGCGTATGTATTTTTTTTCACCTTCATGGTCATTAGAGATGGCTGGGTAAAAATTGTAGACTTAACTGCAGTATTTGCATAACTTGAATGTGGTCCCACTTGAGTACCTCTTCAAACTTTTAAAACTGAGAAATATTGCAAATATGCAACCTCCTACAAAATTTTGCCCATAGGAAATCTAGACAAACATGGGGGCTAAATGAATCAAAAATTAAATCAAAAGTCAAAGACTTATTAATGAAAAGTGATTTAAATTTATTCATTTAAAAGCTGAACAGACACAAATCAATCCATTTCCATATCAGGTTATTACTGGTTTGTCACAGCTAGATTGTTGAGGGAGGGGGATTCTGAGAGAAAAAAAAATCATAAAAATGGTGATATCACAAGCTAAATCACAACATGAGAATATAAACAGTCCAATGAAACAGATATATGAGCTTTTTCCTGAAGACCCATTGAAAGAGAGAGTAACGTAGTTTACAAAAAAAGGTAAATTATGACAAATAGCCTCATAGGCGTCGGAAGCAAATTGAAAGTGGGGGGGCTAGACTAATCCTCGGAAATATTGAGAAAAAAGTATTTCCCAAAATCATGGAAATCCTAATCCGTGTGGGGGGGGGGGGAGTATACTTATACTTCCAAAAAATATTTCTTACCCAAGTTTTCTTTTATCCAAAATCATGAAATTCCTAATCCGTGGGGGGGGGGGGGGGGGGGGGGGGGGGGGGGGGGGGGCTAGTATGCTTCTGAAACTAACTTCTCAATCTTTCAAGGTAAATTTAGGAACAATAATCTTTCCTGCGAGAAAAAGTGGGGGGGCTGAACCCTCTATCATGCTATGTTTCTAATGGTTAGGTATAACTTTGCAAAAAAAGTGGGGGGGCTAAGCCCCCCCAAGCCCCCCCGGTTACGACGCCTATGAGCCTTGTTTGATCATTTTAAAGGTAATGCTGTTGGGAATTTTTTTACTTTTCTTCTGAAATTTTGTTTTACACTGGTTATAAACAAGTTACAGTAGTTCAACAAATATCAACTGGAATGATCTTACTGAATTTGCAGCCTTTATGTAAATGTACATATCTGTTTTAAACAGTCACAGTAATATCGATACATATGTACATCTGTCCATGTACCAAAAACATTATTGGAATACACGTCCTCTCATGTTAATAGTATGGCACAAAATCATATTAAGATTTCAATTGGTCGTTAAAATCATTTCACAAATCTGATCCCAGCAAAAACCTCATCAAATGATGTTCAAGAAATGTTTGCAGCATAAATGGAATACATGTATTCATAAAAATAAAAAGAAAAGAAAAGGAAAAAGTACAAATAGTTCAGCAATTTAAACATTCATGTTCATCCCATTTCCAATCATTCTAAAGATACCAAAATACAAATTTACTGAATCTAATGTTTCAAACACATTGAAAAAAATATATATTACTTAGTACCCATAAAATATATAAATATGCTGTTCAATTATAATTATGATATAAAATTGATGTATAATTATAATGATATGATGTTCAAGTGCAGCATCATAATGTATAGGATCACAGATATTCTACATCTTCTTCCTATATTTTAATTTTTTATATCATACATATGATCATACAGTTAGTAATATGCACACCTTCAAAAGTGATTTTACATTGCAGTGTAACAATGGTTGTTAAAGCTACCCTGTAAAAGAATTTAACAAAAACTAATTTCTATTCTATACATTCTAACTAAAGCTACTTTTACATTAAGTCAATTCTTTCTCTCTCTCCTTTTCTCTCTCTCTCTGCTGCATTAGGTTTCAAATTTTGATTTCCCTTCTATCTATCACATATACTATACCCTCAGGCACCTCGCTTTATTAATTTTTCAACAGCTCACACAGTACCTAATAAAACATCTTTGATTAATATTAGATAAATGATATATCATTTTTAATAAACAAAAAAAAAACCAACAAGTCAGGTGCCTGTGAATTTACCCTATTTTAGAATTTTTTCAAACCTGAACCAACATCCTTAGAGTTTTCTATTCTTCATATTCTTGAAGTTTTGATTTTGTACCATGCAAAAGGAAAAGTATGGAAGTATGTACACTGTACTTATAAAGATTTGTTTTTTTTTTTCAAAATTGAACACGATCAATTTTTAACTTCGTGTAAATAAATTTGAACAATGGAATCTTTGTGACAAGTGTCGTGTATACATAAATTTACTGGTGTAATTTTGTCATAAAATGTCAAAAAATTATGCCAAAGATTCATAAAAAACTTAACTGAAGTCGTCATATATACCACATATAAAAAATATGTTGGGATTTGGGGGGGGGGGGGATCATATCACAAGTATAGTATATACATGTATGAATATATAGGTACATATTTTCTATCAAATAAATATATTTTGGTAAAAGAATAAAATAATACATCTAGCACTTGACATCTGGACAATGTTACTTATGTTACTTTGGATTAGAAGTCTTGAAGAGTCAAAGCCCGCAGGTTTTAAAGCAAACTTGTTCTACAATACTAGTATATGAACTGTTTAAAAAATGTAAGCCAAACATTACAATGTCAAAAAAAATTATAATTTCAAAACTTTATGGAATAAGTTTTTCTTGATTTTAAGAGTTACAGTCAGTTCATTAAAATAGTTTTAATCCCTGTACCACCGTAGGAAAAGCATTTTTTCTCATTAGTTCTCAAATCAACAATTGTGGGTTATTAACATACAAAAATTTAAAAAGTGCATGCAACACTAGGATATAATATAATTTTTTTTTTTTAAATTTGCATGAAAACTGCTAATGTATTTTTCAAAGCCTCTAAATATGAGACATATGATTATCAGTACATTAAAGCTCAAACACTCATACTCACACATAAAAAGGCTACTCGCACATGACTAAGATTTAATTTTGAGGTATATAAATGCCACTTGCAATGTTGTGAGCTGGAATGAAGTGTTCCATGTTCAGCATAACTCGAACAAGACAAATACAAAAAATGTACTATTTCAACACTGGAATTCATGACTTGTTGGTGGGAAGGGTGGTTTTGAGATGTAGAAAAGAAGGAAGGGCCTAGCTTTAATGACCAAGCTGTATACATGGTGATAATATTTTTAATCCATCACTTTTAAAAGAAGAGACATAGTGCTCTCTTATTGCAAAATTATTCTGCTTTCTAGCTACATTGGTATATTTTATTTTTCAAATCTTTTATGAAATACCTTGTCTTGCTTGATGCCTTTGAAGTAAAACTATCATTTAATAAAAAATGTGTCTCGTTCTTTTGATATCAAATGAAACTACAGTACTATAAGAATACAAGGCTATAAGTATTGTGATAAATTTATTTTTGATATAGTTATTTTAGATTGAATATTTGTACGTCAATTAAATATTGAAGATACACAGTGTTAGTCTAATCACTTACATGTATCAATGTTGTCGTCTACATGTGCAAATGAAAAAAATAAGTTGCCTTCTAATACAAAAATATTTACCTAGAATTTATTTATCTGTGAATAGCTGATGAACAAATACAAACTGGAAAGGAAGAAAAAAAATGATGGATATAAATGACTCAATAAAAATATCAAATCTGGAATTCCCACAAAAATATCATATGTATATCATGTAAATATTTGCACTTCCTTTTTAGAGCAGTGAAGATGTTAAATATAAATAACATGTGGATTTGACTCTCTTCCACCTTATTCTATTTAATGGCCAGTTAAACATTAGACTAACACAAACTTCGACTTGCTTTCAGCAAATATTTTTGAAGGTAAAAAAACCCCAAGAACTTTAGCATAATTTCATGATCAGCAATTTGGGAAACATGAACAAAAAATTCACAAACAAATGAGGATTATTTAAGAAGAATCCTAAATTATCACCAACACACTAACAATACCACTGATGTTACACAACAACCAAGAGTGGATTTTCAGCACCGAAAACATATTACAAACACAAACTAGCAAGAGAATACACTAGGTCAGCATCTGCCTAAAATTCTCTCCCAACAAAGGTGACTTTTTTTCATCAATGTATGTTTGTATAGTGTAGATACATTGTGAAATAGTACCATTTGATAAAATCTGGCAAGAACTTAATATGTATTCAAATTGCAACCCATCTGAAATTTCCTTCATCCTAGCTTAGTCATTTATATTGAAAGATTTTTTTAGAAAAGTAATATTGATAAATGTATCTACCGGGGTATATTAAACATGCCTATTTTTTTCAAATTACAAATGTTTTCAAAAGTGTGCTACTCTTTGTTTTCAAAAGTCTGTTACATTTGTGTCAATACAAAAATATAAGAGCAATGATAGAATGACTAAAAATTGAAACCCTAATGTTGTACTGTGGCATGAAAATTTAAATGTGGTATTTTCAACAAAAATGTCAGCAGAAAAAGGTTGTATCTTCAGCTCTATGTATGACTTTGAATTCCAATTTTCTTGTGTTTCAGCTAGAGCCCAATATATCCTCGAACCTTTGAAAAGAAAAAAACAAATCCAAGTTATTTAGAACTGACAGAAGAATTTTATGGCATTAATATAGCAAGGAGATAAGGTAAATTTTTAGTGCAATGTAAATTCAAATTCATGTTTGGGAGGAATTGTAGCTCTATGGCTTGTCTCCTCAAATTTTTAGGTCCTGGAGCAACAGACCTGAAACTATGAAATATTTGACCTAATTTTCATCAGTCTTCTTTTCTTAAATGAATATAAAAAAAATTATTCTTCATATTTTACGTAAACTCCTTCCTCTTCCCATAATATTTTAAAGTGAACTACAATTACTCATTTTTTAACGGAATATACAGTATAATAATGCTCCATCGAATGCTACATGGAAGTAAATTATATCTGAACTACTTATCTAACACTATAAAATGGAAAGGAACTAAAAATGGAAATGTTTTTAAGATCTTATACTAATCTAAAAGCCAGCTGTTGAACTGAGAAAATTTCAGTTGATGCAGCTTAGATAATTCAACATAAGGAAAATATCAGTAGCAACTTCATTGGTTGTACTTACATGTTTGAGGTGAATTTCTGAAATCACGTTGATAAATATAATCACAGCAAAACCAAGGTACTGCACAAAGTTCAGAAATTCCTACAAAAATCAAATCAAATACATGTACCATAATTTATATACCTCACACGTTACATGTTATTTCTCTCTCTCTCTCTCTCTCTCTCTCTCTCTCCAAGCTCAGCATTGAATAAAATCATGTGTTTTTTTAATACTTGACATTGTTTATGTGTAACTGGACATTGAACTTTTACCCTAACACTTCTTCAATAGAAGTATCGTTTCATGTGCTTGGTACTTCAAGGTCTATGTTAAGTAACAGTAGTACATAAACTATTCATGGACACAACTTGGATCAAAGATTCATTCAAATCTGATATCACTTGGTTCAAAGATTCATGTAAATCTTATATCATATCTAAGTACAAATATACAGTTATATATGCATCAAGCTTGCAAACAAAAATTCATATACAGTAGATATATTTTATATTTAAACCCTTCTGATCTGAAATGCAGCAGACAATAGATAATCTAAGTTGTCTGAGCCTTATGATAAGTGTATACATGCAAGGTCATAGTATTATTAATGACATATCAAGAGACACCTACAGTCTGCATGTGTTTCTGCTGTAAGTAACACTGCAGTATATGAAGAAAATTAATGTGTAAACTATTATGTAGATATTGATAAAACCACGCATTGCAAGTTGTCTTACCCAGACTTTGTCCATGAATATTACAAGACAATAGACCTGCAGCAGGGCCTGGCCGTCGATATACCGCCAGATGTACAAGATGATCCATGTACTCAGCGAGTGAAGTGAGGACGTCTGGCGTACCTTTATAATGGAACAAGGCAACGATCAAGAGAGACTCGAACAATAAATCGCAGATTCTGTAGAATTATTAATGGTTAAACCAGAAAACATGTTGTTCAATCAAGTTATAACTTAGCTATGGTGTCATTTTGCATGAATAAAATATCACTTTATGATGAAAATTTAATTTAAAGGGCTTGTTTATTTCAAGGACACATATCATCCATTAAGTTAAACAGTATCTTCCCCTATATACATGTAGATAGTTAAGAATAGATTGAATAAATAACAATACTGAACATCACAGTGCCTGAATTATAATCAAGTCATTCACAAAGTACTTTACCCACCCAACTAAATACATATGTAATACATTGTAATACTTACTGTCTTCTGTGCATCCAACTTTTTTGCATATATTTCACCATACTGCTCTACCCGCTTGTCCCATGTTCCAGAAGCCACAAATACCTGCATTCCGAAACATAAGCACTTCCAGAAGAGCATTTTCTTGCTGGGTTTCCCGTTTGTTTTTTCACCACTGCTGTAACCATTTTCTGATTTGGTAAGCGGTAAAGTGGCGGTACCTTCCTCCTTATATTTATTGAAAAAGGACACTGGTAGTTTAAACAAATAAAATAAAACTCCGAATGAAAAGATCACAGCGCCAGTGATATCACTACCAGCATCTATGAAAAATCCCCAGCTATCATGATGAGACTTGTACTCATGCTGCTGGTTTTTATGACTTCGGAAAACAACCCCATCCAAACTGTCGAGCCATGTTCTGAACTGGTACAGAAGAACACCAAGTCTACGCGTTTTCAAATTATCCGATGAGACAAACTTGGCTGCTATCAAAGACATGGATAGATGGGTGAAGCTTATCATGTTTGGTGAAATGAAGTAGAAAATCTTGCTGAATTTGGTGATTTCATCGAAGAATTCGGATGTGGGGTTGATAATATAATGCTGTATTGGATCGCTCATCAGCAACTTTGTTGAGAGAGGATGGAAGGGAGAGTAGGACCCTTCGTGCTTCTGATCGATCAGTGTGGTGTTTTCCAGGGAGCAGTATAGAATAATGTCCATGATGAAGATGTATAAAAGCAGCAGCAATCCCGATATGAAGTAACATCCTCTCTCCGAATGCATAGACTGCAGCATGTAGGAAAACATTTTGAACCCCCTTCCAAGCAGCTTGAAATCACTCTCCAAAAAGTAAACAGGTCTATAAAAATATTACCATTTCACAGTTTCACTCTATCCCTTTCACAATCTCATTACATAAGCCATTAGGAGTGATTTTTCCTCTGTGTACTAGATGCTCCTACAAAATCCCAACAACATGATAAATCAATAAATGTCACGGCAACATGTTAAAATATAGATAATGAAATGGGGAAAACCATACCATTACTTATGGTACAAAAGCGAAATGAATATTTCACTTATAACAAATTTATGTTTAACTTTAAATACGCATGATGCATATTCAGTGCATACCTTTAGGCCAACGTATTTGTGTATAATATACTCAGTGAACAGACATTTCAAAATCTGTTACACTCACTGTGAAAATAGTCAGCAAACTTTGGTCATAATGATATGTGTCATCATTTCATCTCTCACTCTCTGTATCTATATCAGAACTTACTTGCACCACTCTTAATTCTGACTTTTCAGCAATCCAAGGATTTATCTCTTACATGGCTAACAATGACCTTAACAGCACTTGACTGATAAACAAGTTAAAACTTATTTATCGTGCACTTAAAACTCTCATATGCATGAATAATAGATAACCAAATTCAGGATAAAAAAACCCCAGCTGCTTAATTATAGCATATTGTAAACAAGATTAAAATCTTAAACCTGGAGTTCCACAAACATTCCTAAACTAAATATTGACCGTATAAGCTCATATGAATCTCATTCTGAAATGCATTTAAAGTGTGGGCATTTAATCAACAAAGAAGGCGGCCCACTGGAAATCTCAGACCATTGTTACCAAGAAATAGAACTGCGTAGAACATCTATCTAAACAAAACTTAACAGAACGTCTACCAAAGCTAATGCATCTTCTTTTCCTTGACATGATTTTAGAATTCATTCTGAAAACCTGCATGCTGTGAAATTAAATACATAATTGATACAAAATAACCAACAAACAAGTATATATTAAGCCTTAAGCCTTTAAAAAGTGCTTGTTCAACTGGAGTTTATTTTGGAAGTGAAAGCAATTTCTTTTTTTCTTAATATTAATATTTACTGTATCAATAATACACGAGAGCATGGGTATTACATGAAGTTTATAAATACATTACTTATCCCTGACATTGGCATTCCAATAGCAAGTTTGTGCAGTCATGTAGACTGAATTGATTGAGCAGCCAAACTAATCCTACAAGTTCTACAAATTCATGAATAATTTATGAAGACAATAAACCCACGTTCGCCATTTACTTCATAATGAATAACATCAATTTAAGACCTATTCAGTTCTTGAAATTAGGAATTGTTTATTTTTTCTCACTTCCGACTGTAAGAAAATGAAAGTGGGGTGCAGCGAGATATTTTTTTAACCCCTTGTTAAGTTTAAACCACATTGTACTATGTAATTCCTGTATGCATGAAACATGTCACCAAAATATTGAAATAACATTTCTGAAGAAAAACTTACTGCCCGAGAGCAGAACAGACAGTCACTTAAGAATATCCTCAGTTTTTTTTTTATTTATTATGTCTGCTTGAAAAATTACTTTACTCCAATTGCTTACAGTCATTTTCTGGTATCTTTTTCAAAACAAAAACAAACAAAAAAACATCAGATTACAACATGTACAAGGAAATTTCTAAATATGATTAATCTAAATCATTTATCATAGGACCAGCAAATAAAGTTATAAACCTTGAAGTCAGTATGTTTATGGTTCAGTAATTTGCATAAAATTCACCATGTATCCGTTTGTGACTTGTTGAGATATACATGGGTCTCATGCTTGCCAGAAAATAATGTTAAAAAAAAAGAAAGGAAAAAAGAAAATACACTGTATCTATAATAATTTCCCTAAACCTAATGATATTGTGGCCAAATGTTTAATATTCAAAACAAAGTTACAAGAATCTCGGGTATTTTGTTATTTCAAAAAGAACGTGTAAAAGAAAACATTGAAGAGACTTTTTGAGCCACATCTTAAAGGGATAGGATAATGATTTTGGTCAAGTTTTATTTTTCTGTTTTTATTGTTTACAATGCTTTGGTAATGCATTCATAATGATTGGGCAAAATTTGAGTGTTAGTCGTATGGACAGAAGAAAGGGTAAAAAAGATGTAAATGCAAAACAAACAACTAATTTTTCGAGAGCTTTTCACATTTATTTTAGGTCTAAATCTGGAATTTTCTTGTCAACATTTAAAATGTAAACAAAAACAAGAGCTAAGTTTTGATTAATAACAAAGAACTGTGAGCTCTGTATTGCACTTGTAACTTGACGGCTGACACTCAAATGTTGGTTGACTATTAGAAATGGTTTACTGAAGCATTGAACACTTCTAAAACTGAGAAATAAATTTTGATCAAAATCTTGATCTTGATTATGGCTCATTAACAAAGTGATTAAGTGAATAAGGAATGAACAGTATTCAACATAATTATATAATCTTAATATGAGTTAAAATCTAATAATTAATTAAATAGAAATATGCCAAAAAAATAACTTATTGAACAACAATACATTTTCAAAATAGACAGCAGTATTTTATTGCAAAAAAAAAAAAATCAAATAATTAGCAGTCACAGGTGTAATATCCCTCTCACCTTACACTGATGGGAATACCAATTTGTTTACCCCGGGTTGTCATCGAGATATTGTATCTAGCCTATAAACACACTCTCACACCACGTACATATCTAGGGTACCACATCACCTATCTCGAGTTAAAAACTTAACGATTTCTACACCCAAAAGTAAGAAGAATATTACGACCATAACAAATAAAAGATCCTGCAACAAATTTGAAAACTAGTACTATGTGACTTCACTTACGCACACTTTCGTTAATCACATAACGTTACGCGTTACGCGTGTAAACTGTCAGCTGAGCTGATACAGTCGATCCAGGTATCAAACATCGCCATTTTTTAAAGCCAACTTGAAAACTTTAAACAAACACTTTATATTAAAGAAAAACATAGGAATATACGTACATACCCGTAAATACTACATTCACATGAAAATAAATAATATGTTAGTTCACCTCAGAAAGGAGTTGCGACAATCTTTTTTCTCCAATGCGCATGCGTGAAGATAACAGCAAGTCGTACCGTATACGAGTCGATGACATCAGGGACGCATATATATACACTATTGACTATAAACTAGTAATATATGCACCAATTATAAAACAAATGAACAGTAGTTATTTATAGAACAATAATGCCTAATACAAAAACACTACATATTATTCTTCTAATAAATATGAAAGTGTATCTCTGTGCATTTTGCCATTTTTGAAGTGTTTCAAAACAAAATATATAACTTTATAAAATCGACCAGTACAATTGTAAACCAGAAGCTGATGAGTGATGTCAACAATATACGTGTTCGAAAAGAATTAACAAGTGAATAATCAGTAACGCACAGAACCTAAAGGTTCTCCTAAAGGTATCTCAGCGAAATTAAGAAACCAGCACTCGATTGGAATGAAGTGAAATAGGTATAATACCGTATCGACAAATATTATCGCCTTGCAGAATGCGTACCACCTAAATCGTCACGTGATGGAAGTTGTGTATTCGCAGAGTTATGCCTTTAACTTCAATTTCACTGTTTGTTTCCTTATTTTTTTTTCAATTCAATTTTTTTACATGGTTCCATAAAAGTCTGTGTGTGTATGTGGGGGGAGGGGGGGGGGGGCTCCATCTTAATTCAATTTTTTGTATGTAAATTTTAGAAAAATCTTCGCGGGGCAAAAACGCCCCGTTTATCAATCGGTCGAAATCTACAGCGACCGAAGAAAAATCACGGACTGCACGAAATAATCACGATGATGCCAGACTCAAAGTCCTTAATTTAGGAGATGATTTGGTTGTTTCTTTTAGCCAACGTACTGATATACATTAACAGTAATTTAGTTCATTTTTCTAACTTTTTACAATCAATTTTATTATTTTTGTTATGAAAAAGATTTATACATGTATAAACAATGAAACCTCTTTGATGATTCATCCGGATTAAAGAATAGCGATCATTGCATAAAAAAAAATCATATTAAACCCACGTTGGTTTTTTTTTCTGCAAATTTCGCCACTTTCATATCCCGCATGAATGACCAAAGAAAGCATTTTTATTGTTTAAATTTATTGACACCTACATTTTTTATATTTTTTTTTTTTTAGATTTGATCGATATTCCTTCGTGTTTGCCTTAAAAATAGCTTTAAAAAATATAATTAAGTAAGAAAACTTTTCAAATATTTTACCTTTGAAACTTGAATATTTTTTATATCTTTATTCAGAGTTATTCTCCATAAAGAGATTAATACATTCTTTAAAAAATAGCTATAACTACAGGCACGTAGCATCGTTTTTGAAAGTGGGGGCCAAACCCATCCAAAAAATCTTGACAAGTAAAAAAAAAAAAAAAAAAAAGGGAAACTTAAAGTTTCCAAAAATCTTCAAAATCCTAATCCGTGGAAGGGGGGGGGGGGGGGGGGGGGGGGGGGCTCAACTATACTTCCAAAAAAAAATTCTTCCCTACCAAAATTTTTTCCCTCCAAATCATGAAATTCCTAATCCGTGGAGGGGGGGGGGGGGGTTACTTCAATTTTACTACTCGTTTCCTTATTTTCATATCAATTTTTTACTATTAAACTTCCAAAAAGTGTGGGGGGGGGGGGGGGGGGCAACTCCATTATAATTCATATTTTTATATGTAAATTTTAAAAAAATTGTTGCTGCGAGAAAAAGTGGGGGGGGGGGGGGGGGCAGGCCCCCCTGCCCCCCCTGATGCTACGTGCCTGAACTATATGTATCGAACCCTTTTACAGCAGATTACATGCACATTTAGATCAGCTTTAATATTGCTCTGATATTGCATAATAAAAAGAATTGAAACCTTTCCGCACAGTGGAGTATATAGAACTTGTAAATATTCTAGAAGAAAGAAATATAATATTGCTTTTTAAAATATTTTTAACATTTGATAAAAAAAACCAAACTACCAAACACGCATTAAAAATGGTTTTATATAAAACGACTAATTAACTGATAAATTTTATTAAATGATTTTTATACCGAACGTGTATACAGTAATATACATAATTTATGGGAAAAGTTTATATCATCGAATATCCTAAATCATGCGTGTTGCTGCTCTCTCTCTCTCTCTCTGTCTGTATCTATCATAAAAGCCCGTTATGTATCACGATAGAATGTTAATTAACATTTCTTTCTTAATTTCTTTCCTGAAATACTGAACCTTTAGACTGCATGGTTGGATTTTGCCATTCAATGAAATGTGAGGGAAGGAATATACACTACCCTTGCTACCGGTATGTGTGCATTTTGCTTTTTAACAACATAGCTTTCATTGGCGATAATATAGCTCCTGTTCATTCTTGAATATTTCAAGTTTAAACATAGTTCTAATTTAATGAAATCAAAATGAATCTCAAAATATCTATAACAAATTTTATGCGTCCAGAGTGTTACCTAGTTTTTTTGTTTTTTTAAATGGGTTCTATTCTCTGATCCCCTCCTTTCTTTCTCTCTCTCTCTCTCTCTCACATGCACGAAGGGTTAATGACCTCTAAATACATCCTCTTCCGCTATGAATTTGCCTTACTTTTCATTACATCAATGACTGCCAAAAGGAATAATTGAATATGCTATTGATTACATATACACATGTACGATAAATAATTATACATCATTGAGATGGTAATACATGTAATCTCTAATGGCACGCCTCATACTAGTATAAGGGACAAAGGGGAGAGAATCTTGGGTAGAACCAGGGTTTCTCACAAAGTTCTAAACCTGTTATGATCTTCACCTGGAAACACTTGTGCCCACTCCCTATCCTAAGGCAGTATGTGAAGTATGAGTTAAGATGGACAAAGGGAAAAATACTGTGGAATCATTAGAATTTGTGGTGGCTCAATTTTTTGTGGCATTCATGGGTATAGCCCTTCCCCAAGAATTTACATCCTCTATCAAAACAAACTTTGAAGGAGTTAGTTTTCCCTTTTACTGAAGCTGAAAACTGACACATCTATGAAATTACAGCCCCACAAATAAGCAAACAACCCAAAATCCACAAAAATTGGCCCCCACTAATTTAAATGATTCCACAGTATATATTGATCTGGACAACTTAATTTACACGTCTGCAATTACCAAAACCTTTGTCCTTGAAAGTTTGTTCAGGGTCACTGAACATTACATTCATTTATTTCATTTAAAATCATTCATGGAATCAAAATGTATAAATGTGATCTTGTTTTTCTAATTTCTATCCTACAATCATTAATGAACAGTTTTCAAAAACTGTCTTGAACCAGTACCAATCAACATACAAAGTAAAATACACTCATTCAGTTTTCATAACATTCAAGTAAAGTGAAAATTGTTCCGAGGTGAGTTAATGTACATAAGAGTGATGAAGTAAATATCAAGTTTTCTGGACAATTTCCGGTTGCGGTGGAACCTGTGCATTTTGCTCCTCTGCTATAGCCTTCATTCTAGCCTGCTGCTGTTCAAAAAATGATGACATCAGTCTTTGGTTAAAATTCATGTATCTCCCTACACAGGTGTCAATGCAGGATGACTACAAAGTAAGAATTACACATTTAATACCTTTCTCAATAAATGGACTTATGATAAGTTATGCTGGCTATATAATTCAGTATAAATAGCTTAGTTGTTACAATATATTTTTTTATCATACAATATAAGATTTGATTTTCTAAAATTAAATGTAAGTTATATGAAAAATCTGCATCTGGAAAAGGATTATTTTGTCCAATGGTATAGAAAATAAAGTATCTTAAATTTCATCTCCTAGTCCTAAAAGTAGATATTTGTTTTGTTTTGTTTTTATTCCTGAGTCTATATTCAAAACTCCACTTAGTACATTAAACCTTATCAAGAAAAGCAAACCAGTTAACCTATTGTAATGTTTATACATGTACATATAAACATGATAAATTACAGGCAAATAGTGTCTGCTTTGGCATATTGGATAATCATTATGAGGATCCCCATGGAATTGTGCAAAAATTTTAAGCAATCTATCCAATCTTTCAAGGTGAATAAACTGTATTTTATTGTATGAATTATTACAGTTCAACAAATCAGAATAGGGCAAGTTAAAACCGTTTGTTCGTGATGATATAGCATTTATTCCATCACTGGAGGATCATGAACCGTTTTACTAAAAAAATGAAACAGATTTCTGAATTGACATCTTACTAATTATAACGTACTGTAACTTGACTGACTGCCAATCAAAATATACAGTATTGCTTACTGAAAACCCACTTTCATGTTAAAAATTATCGCGATTCGCGAGGTACATGAGAGCCTTGTCATTAGGTACCGGTATTAACCAAACCTCATATGACATCTTACCTCTTCATCAGTGAGTTTATTCTGTCTGAACTTGGTAATGCATGTGCTGAAACACCTCTCTGTCATAATATTGTGGGATAACAACACATCCCTCAGCTGTACAGTAGAAGAAAAAAAAAATAAATCAATGGGGAAGTTAAATCATTAAAACCTTTTCAATAAAAGTTGCAAGTTTAGTTTTACTAAAATAGTAAATAATGGTCCATCTAACTAAGTTTAAAACAAGTCTAATGAGAAAAATTCCTTCAAATTTTCAGTGAATGTTATATACTGGTACACATGCAGCATTGTTAAATTCTGGATTTATTATAATGAGAAAAACCCCCCAAAACAAAACGAAGAATTTAATGAATTTATTACTTAATTAAATAAAGTACAGGGTAATTTAACAATGTTCCAAACCAATGGTTTATTCAAATAAAGATTTATAAATATGGTATGGAATAAATACAGTAATATCATAAGATCCTCTTAATATTCGGATAGATATGTATATAAGCTCAGTACTACCCCCTAATAGCACTATAGCTAGTAGAAAGTGAGTTTATCCTTTAGCTCAGTTGGTACAGCATTGGTTTTTAAACTGAAGGGTCCAGTTTCAGTTTTGAACTTTGTTCATATACTTTCATGATTGTCACAGCAACCATGGGTACTGTGAATTATTAAAACTTGACTGAATCTATTGGTTGAGTGTCCAGCTGTCATGTCATGTGTACATGACTCCTCTGACACCTGCATGCTGCCGGTGCAGCAGGTATAAACAATTAATTTTATGAAAATGCAAATTATGATCCCATAAATTGTCCATGTGACCATATATCAATATTAAACTACAATACATATTTGATTCGAATTAGATATTTCAAATATTAATTGAGTATCTCATAACCTTAAAAAAAAGCTGCCCATTGGAAGTTTAGTTTGTAGGTACATCATACATGTACATATTTCTTTTAATTAATTTTAATCAAAATTGACATTTTCATGTTTTACTTACCATAGTAACCTCTCTCTCAGTTCCTTGCATATTTGCAATGGAGATATAATTTAAGCGACCAAGGCACTGAATAACAAACACTGATGTGTATACTAGTTACTGCAGCCAACAGTTTTTGCAGAGGCAATTCAGTCCATCAACATGGTGTTTTATAAATTTTTGATACTTCGATTCCGAGGTAAAATCCCATTGTTTTATAAAACGTGAAAAGAACGATAATTTTGGATAAATTAAAACCGTTCCGACATTGCCTTTATCATAGAAATGGACGAATTTGATATAATCCTATTTATTTATGAAATGATTTTTTTAAAGTTAAGGACAACTCGGGAAGTTGATCATTTTTGCTTTGCATGTTAGGTATGTAATACGTCATCATCGACAAGGTGTCAGGACACACAGACAGACAGCAGATGATACACACATACATTGTTATATACTTCAATTTTTGGTAGTTTTTAAAGGCGTTCACTAGGTAAGCAATAGTTATGGGTGTATCCTATGTAGGAATTTTAAAATATGTGTTATGCAATGTTTCTTGCTTTCGCTTCAGCATGTCTCGAAAGTTGTATAGTTATAAGCTTCTGATTCCATGGTAATGATATAACCAGAGTCTTGCACAAGCCACCGGTTGGTGTTTAGAATACCAATTGGTGGTCACACTCCTCTGGTACCCATATTATACAAGCAACTACTATCTTAGTAAAAACTTACTAAATTGTCCTATCTTGCACAAATAATGTATCTTGTGATGTTGATATTTTAATGTACATGATCATGCATGATGGGCTTGGATGCTGAATCTGAGCCATATGAATGGGATGCTGGAGTAGGCAAAAGACTCGCATATCTAGATACCTATGGACCCTAACCAATTCAAAAGTGTATGGTTGGTGTAATTACATATATGAGAAACGGGTAGCTTAATTTAGACTCGTGCAATTTTCTGAATGTCAGGGTTACCCTAAGGTTTTGGAGCAGACAGTACAGCTAGTGCTTAGTTGGATATAGTCATGGAGCTGACTACATTTTGAAGTAAATACCTACTGGTCTTAAGCAATTTAGACTTAAATTAGTCTCAAATTGTTAATGTAACTTTAAATGTGAAACATATCTGTTTACTATTGATTCAGATACAGTCTTAGTACCTTGATTATCAAGAATGCTAAAAAAATTAATGTCATTGGTTATATAAATGTAATTGTATTATATTAAATGTGTACAATATTTAGCAGTAATTTCCTCTTAAAGGTTGGGTTGAATTTGATTAAGCAATTTTCTGAATATACCTCTTTGTTATTAACACATTATGACATATGTTTAAAATCAATGATGTACCGGTACTTGATTTAGTAGATTTGAAGCTGCATTCTGCTAAAAAAAACTGCTAAATAGAAAACACAGCAAAATGTAAGACATTATTAATCTATCATGTGATACCAGTATGTTGGATATTGCACTATAGTACATGTATATGTTTTCTTGTAACAGATCATATTATAGGGTATTTACTATTATCTTGATATGACATGGTGATGGTGACCTCTTAGATTGGTGATGCTTCATTCAAATGGGCTTTGAATCTTTGATTACCAGTGTTTATCATTAGGAATAAGTATGATAATTTGTTTGTGTTTAAGGAGGCCAACTTTAGTTTTCATTGCACATTCTAGTAAAACACTGGTGTATTTATACTTTATATGAAATATTTTCAATAGCATTTATAAAATTAAAACATTAGACAAAATACAAATAAAAATATTCAAATTTTTTAAGAAAAATTTTATTTTTAAACGATTTTTCCAATGCACGGTAGGTAAGCGTTGTCATTGTGCTTTTATGACGTTATGATAAAACCAAGACAATAGAATTTAGAAATTTTTAAATATAAGGTAGAAAATATAAATATTACTAATAACATATTACAATTTGAAAAAAAATGCTATCTTAGTATTTTTTAATCTGCTTTGAATTGCGCAAAATGACAATTTCCTATATATATTTCTATGGTAAATGTACCTGTATTTTGAGGTGGCCCCTAAAATGAACCAGATGGTCGATTTTCTTAAAACTTCACAAATGAAGTAGAGTTGGTGTAAATTATGTATGGTAAAAAAATTAAGAGTTTTGCTCTTGTAGTTTTTCGGCCAAAAAACCCCCAAGAGGTGTGACAATATATTTTATCACTTAATGGATATATGTTCATATTTTGTAAATTACACACAGAAATGATTTCATACGTTTGATTTATTAAATCTGTTGATTTATCATTTTTCATAGAGGATGGCAGATTCAAACACAGCCTATAATGGAGATTCAAAAGCAAATGACATGTTTGAACAGGATTTAAAGGATATCCTGAATGATGGACAAGACTTGACAGATGTTCACAATACTGTGCAGAGTGGGTCCCCGAACAAGATCATGACATCCTCATACCCGGGAGCATCCACTGGTAACTTTGGAGCACAATCTGGTCTCTCTCGCTCTCATACTATGCCTCCTGGTGTGTTTGCTTTTGAACTCTTTCTTGTTTTGAGATTTTATGAATAACCGTTTTTGATTTTTTTCTTTCACATATTTTTTGGTGCAGATGTACGTTTCATATTTTAATTATTTTTCTGACATAACTAAAGACAAATGTTGGTTACTATGCTATATTTTGGGAAACAGTTTGAATTGAATATTAATTTGAATTTGTTGAATATGTGTTAATCACCTGCACATATTCATGTAGTATTTATAACAAGTGTATGTATTAATCCCTTTTTTTTTTTAATCTTGTTCATTCCTTGCAATTAACTTGTTTTTTATCAATTTTAGATTGTACAGATGAATGTCATTTTACATTTTTATGTCACTCTGATTTTAACTTATAAGTATTTGCATTTTTTAAGTACTGTACAAAATAATTTAATTTTTTTTTAAAATTTGAACGAAGACTACGTATTTATACAATACCATTGTCATATAATATTTTGAACCCCGCGATATATTGAACCCGGGTTCAAAATATCGCTGTGAAATATTGAACCCCCTATAAAATATTGAACCCCGGGTTCAAAAGATTATGGCCGCGAAATTTTGAAACCCCCTCTAATTTTCATTGCTATTGGAGAGAGGGTTCAAAATATCGCGGCCATGATATTTTGAAACCGGGGTTCAATAGCAATAAAAATTACAGGCGGGGTCAATATATCGCGGCCATAATATATTGAACCTGGGGTTCAATATTTCATAAGGGGGCTCAGTATTTCGCAGCAATATATTGAACCCCGGTTCATAAATTAATATCGCAATAATATATTGATCCTAGGTTCAATATTTTGGGGTATCAAAATATTAAATGAGACCGGTATATACATCCCAGGTATTAAATATGTGATTCTAGTATCCTATACGGTAGAAAATTGTTGTTTGCATTTAAACCAACATCAAATTCTCTTTGTACAGTAAAATACGGTCTTAGCAAACACACTCATAATGAATTAACGCTGACAGCGAAGTGATTTCATTCCTGTAACTTTATTACATGTTGTAAACTTATTATATATAACAAATTACGCTGATAACAAAGCAAAATCGCCCATCTCTGGCACTTTGTTATAATTAAATGTGTTTACTGTATTTGTAGAAAGCAAAAAGCTTGCAGATTGGATTTTTAATTCGATTGATTTTATGATTATGTTTTGCAGCAAATAGCAACATTTCTCTGGCCTTACAAGGGGTTCCTCAAAACAATGGTGGAGACTTCATACCGAAGACAATGCAAGCTGCTCAGACAAAACTAGAAACCATTAAACACTGGAGTTTCAATACCTTCAAGTGTACCAAACAGCTAATTTCTGAAAAGTTTGGCAAAGGGTCCAAAACTGTGGACTTAGAACTAGAGACTCAAATTGAAACCCTGAAAGATATGCAGAGAAAGTATGCCAACATTTTGCGGTTGGCGCGGACACTAACAAGCCATTTTAGCCAGGTTGTGCAAACACAGAGAGCCTTGGGAGAGGCTTTTGCTGAACAGTCTCAGCGAAATCCAGAGCTACAGGAAGAATTCTCATACAACTGTGAGACACAAAGGAATTTGGTGAAAAATGGGGAAGTCCTATTGGGTAAGGAATCATCATTACTTTTCATTTTGAAAGATTTAACAACAAATCCCTGTTTGCTTTAGTACTTTATTTTGGTTTTGTTTTGTTTTTTAACATTGTACCTTGTTATAAGGTTTTACTAATAACTACCTTATGTTGTCTTACTACAGGTGCCATGAATTTCTTCACTTCAACCATAAATACTCTATGTAACAAGACAATGGAAGACACACTTCTCACAATTAAGAACTATGAGGCAGCCAGGTCAGTTATATGTACAAAGTATCATAAGTATTCAATATATGCACCTACCAAATTTTTTTTTGAAAATGTTGTAAAAAATCATAATCATTTACTTTTCTTCAAAGATATTTTGCCTTTGGGTAGACACTAGTGCATTATATTTTTTGTCAGAATGTGTAATGAGAAGTATTGATACTAAAAAATATTTCATTTATTTAGACCAGCAATCCTTGCTGATCTCTTTCTTACAGAATTTCGTATTCACTTTAAATTGATTTGATATGAATTCTAAGGTATAGTGAACAGTACACGATATAACCTTATTGCCCTTTTTTGGTCAAAGATGATTTATAATTGCACTGTAATTGATATCCATGCAGTACTGGCAGATATTCAATGCAAGAAAAAGAAATAATGGCATAAGAATAAATATTTTTTATTTGTGTCAAATAGGCTGGAGTATGATGCATATAGGAATGACATTGAAGCACTTCAGTTGGGACCAAGAGAGACCACCCCTGCCCACAAGTTAGAGGAAGCCCAGAAAAAGTTCGAGGATCATAAAACCAAATTTGAAAAGCTGAGGGGTGATGTTTCCATCAAACTGAAGTTCCTAGATGAAAATAGGGTAATTTTTCCATCTTATCCATGTAGTACTTGACTAAGTAAAGATTTTTTTTAATGTGAAAGTATATCTTGAGTAAATTATTTAGTTTGATGTTTTGTTTAATATGGGTATATTATGATCTTACATTGTATGGAGTATAAATATATACTTATACAAAATGTATTGTATTATATATACCGGTATTAGTTTTGCACATGTTGACTCTATAGCAAGGTATTTCTTCTTAAATTCATGTAATTAACTAATGTGTAAATCAGGAAAATCAATAAAACAATATCTGCATGCTTGGCATTATTTATAGGTGAAAGTGATGCACAAGCAACTACTGCTGTTCCATAATGCAACATCAGCCTATTTCACCGGGAATGCCACAGCATTGGATGCCACTCTGAAGCAGTTCAACATCAAACTCAAATCTGCCAACTCTTCTGCCCCTTCTTGGCTGGAGCATTGAAGTGGAGGAAAAACCATCATCTAGTCATACAAAATCTTGTGAAATTCAACTGTGTGTGAGAATTGAAAATATGACCAAGACTGAGGAATAAGAGTTGTTAGCTTGTTTCATCTTTAGTCCTTTGCATGTTATCAAACATAATATATTTATAGTCCCTCTCTTTTCTTTTCTAAAATGCTTTCAGCATTTGTTTGTTTGGTTTTTTTTATGGGTTTTTTATATGGTATATTATTTATTTTAGCATACATAGGTACCTTTGCTGTGACTTTTTTTTTCATGCGTTTGGATGTAAATTTGAAGGTATTATAAAACCATCATAACTTGTATGTCACTAACGTGTACATTCCTGTTTCGGGTGATATTTTATGTTTATAAATCTAGATTTAATGCTTAATACTGAAATGTTAATTGGTATCAACAAAATTGTTTACTTGTTGTACTGTTAATAGGGTATTTGATCATAGATTTAGAGTTTTAAATTGAGGAGTAGCATTTAGTATTGTAAGATCAGATTTGAATTATTGGTTGAAATGTACCTAGATTTTGGGAAAACTAGCTATGCAAAAAGTACATGTAGCTTATTATAAATTTTCTTACTGCTGTTATTGACACCTTTGTTGTTACGTTTAAGCTTTAATACTAGGTTCTTCCATAAAATAGCTTTCTTGATATTCCTGTAATTCTCTCTCAAATAAACTGAAACTAAGGCTGGCCAGCATGATTTTACCGCCAATTTACATTAATAAGATCTGTGCTTTTGTGCACATTGGTTGTGAATCAGTGTTATATTATAGCTTACGTACACATTTGTACATGAATTATCCACGTCTTATTTTACAAATGAGCTTGTAAATGTATAAACTGTGTTGACTGAGTTCCACATACAGCCTGACTACAATCAGTATCCACTTATTTAATGTCTATTTAAAACAGAGTATAATGAAAAGGAACTGGCGACTGAATTCAGATAGATCTACAGATGCATGTGTAGAGGTATATATTCTTACCCAGTTATTTATTTGGTATCTGTATAATGATCTCAGATACATGGAGTGACTATCGGCTGTGTATTTTTTTTGTTTTTGTGTTCTTTAATGTACAGATACTGTACATTATTGTCCCCTTATGTACATATGAGAAGTTGTTCAGCCTATGACTGATGGATGGAGATTGTTGCTGTTTTGTCCGAGTTGTTCATGATTCACTATTAAAAGCATTGTCTACAAAGTTAAAAGTCATTGTTGTGGAAGGTACATGTACCATATTCTGTAGATCTGTTGGAATGTCCTCTACTAAATTTAGTTGAACACACATTGTCCATATATATTTCATTTAACCTTGTGATTTATTTAACATAATATAGGTAGACTGATCGTAAGTCAAGATCATCAAAGTGATACTCAGGTCAGAAAGTCAAACGTCATCTAATATATTATGTATTTACTTTAAAGGTTGACCATGATCAGAAATGACCTCTTGATGTGTAATACTAGTATAAATTCTTCACCATTTTTTTGTTCATTTATTACATGTATTCAGTAATTTCTAAAAATGTAGATTTTAATTTATTGCATTTATATATACATCATAACATGGTTTATTTCATACCATTTGTCAAATGTGAAATATGAGGTAGACAGGTTTCAGAGATTGAATATTATAGATCAAGGGCAATTTTATTGTAGCTAGAAGCAAATGATTTGATCCAGCAGTAAACACATAACAGATGTAGTAAATTTAATCATTGTGAAATCAATTTGTGCAATCTCAATTTCATAAAATACTGAATTTCATCCTCAGTGCTTCTAATGACTAGACCTGTGTTGAGCGTTTTAAAGTTTTTAATTTGCTCTATATTGGAGAGAGAAAGAAATCAACAAAGCAATATTTTATTTGACTGATTTTGTAACATTGAATAAAAAGTTTTTCCGTGAAACACGTAAAAATATAGAAGGAAATCCATGTTTTGCAATATGCGTTCATTGTTATTAACTCCTCTTTTTTCAAGGCTATGTAACTTTCAGATGTAGTTATTATATTCATATTTTAAAAAATGCTATTCAAAGAACATATAATTCATGTAACATAGTTAAATAATTTTTCTTTATTTTAATGCTTGTATGTTTGTATCCATTTTATTACTTTCTCCATTGATTAATTAACAATTTCATGTTTCATTTGTCAACTGGTAATAAGTGCTTTGTTGTATTTCAGATACAATGAACCTGCAGTAATGTTAAGAAATTAAATAATACTTTACCTGCTCATTTATGTACACTATTTATTTGTACCATTAAATTTGAAGTGACATCTTGATAAAACCATTGAAAAATGACGTTTTCTTTTGATTTTATTTTTTGTGGTATTTAATTAGTAATTTAAGCACCAGCCCAGTTTATACTTGCAATGGAGGTTTAATGAATGTGAAGGGTTAACTTTCATGTGATAATACATGGTGTTGGAAGCAAATTGAAAGTGTGTGTGGGGGGGGGGGGGGGGGGGGGTAGACTTATCAGAAATCTTGACAAGCAAAAAAGGATAATGTTTTTTTTTGAATTTGCAAAAAAATGGGGGGGGGGGGGGGGGGACTAAGAGGAATATTAATGAAACCACAGTAGTAGCTTTTGCCCAAGTTGTGTTCAGCTTTAAAACACTGTAAATCGTTGTAAGGAAGCTGTTCATCAAGCATGGTGAATCTAAATTTATTCCATGAATGCTCATGAAAAACAATTTATTGAAAATTCATGTTTGTAAGCATAAACAAATCTTTTTCTGAAAAATAATGTGAAAAAGTTCTCTAATGAAAATAATCAAGTAAGATAGATTTCACAAGAGTTTAACTTCTTCAATTGATTCATGTACATAAATAAATAGTTGCATGTAGTTAGTTCCATTTGGAATCCTTGCATGCTGTATGTGTGATAATCAATTGAGATTGAAGTTCAAATCCAAACAAAATGATATCGATATCTGAATATAAAATCATTGGAGGATTATTTGTTAGTCAAAGCCTGATGAAGGGGTTGCTGACAGAGCTGATCTTTGTAGACGGTTTGCAACAAAGTTTGTGGTGTCAATGAATCGGTCTACACAGTTCTTAATGCACTGTTCCACAGAGGACCCTAATTTGTTTCCTGGAGAAGTGACACAGAAATCGAAGCATTCTTCTGTCAGTTCATTAACTGTTGCCTGGAATTTCTGCTTCTGTTGCTCACTCTGTAACGATAAAACAAATGAAAATGTTATTAACGGTATGATATACCTCAATTAGGCCAAAATAATATATATATTGTTTGTTTGGATTGCCTCCCGCCTCAAGTTTGAAAAACAAAAAATAAATTCTCTCCCTCCAGGATCTAGAAACCTCCAGGCGGTAAATCCAAACAAACATTATTTTAAGGTGGCCTTATAGATCTATGTATTATGACTATCATACAAGGGTATTTTCTGCAGTTTATGCTTGGACCAAAAACAACATATACTAACTACTGCATGCAGGCTGTACAACAAAATTGCTTAATTTTGGTCCATGTGTAGAGGGACTGAGGGAATTTGTAAATATCAAAGAACTAAAAGTGGTAATTTTCCATATAATTGTATATTGTAATCTATAACGTAAGTGTCTTAGTAAAGAAAATCGACCAGAAGACTAAAGCTATTTCTCCAACAGCTGTTCAACAGAAGAGAATATGTCACACCATTAACATATTAACTCGGTCTATGGAGATTGGATAGAATTATTTTAAAAAAACTTAAGTACTATAGCTACTTATATTAAAGAATACCCTTTGTATTTTAACTTGGTTTTGAAATTGCAGTATCATGTTCTGTTGTTAACATATCAACGATGACGGGAGGTCAAGATAGATACGTGTAAATGGAGTAAATTCGAACTGCATGCACATGCTTTTAAGCGAAAAGATTCGTTTCAGTAATCAAAGATAAAAATTTCTAAATTATTACCTGTATAAACTGTTGCAAAATGGGATCTTGTGACATATTTTTGCTTCTTTTCTTATTAGTATTCTACTTAATTTTTCTACTAATTTGTTTCGTGCAACTCCAGTTAATATGTCAATTCGTTCAAATAGTATTCGACATTGGAATTTTTTTTACCATTAAAAAATCAAAGTTCAGAAAGTACTCATGGCAGCTGAATTTTTCCTTGAATGATAGTAATGCATTCATTATAAAAGTATTCAGACGTTTCCAGTTCTTTTTTTTGTTTTTGAGGTTCTCTTGGTTTTGTATATATAACGTTATTTTTCAGTGGGGGAGGGGGGGGGGGGGGTGTGATGGACGCCTTTGGTGAACGCGATTGTAATTTTTTTCTTTGCTTCACCTTTTTGTGATTTAAAAAACCCCAACAAAATATGTATAGAACAGGTAGCGTAAAGTCAAATCTCAACCGTGGCTATAGTGATATATACATTGTATAACCGCTGAACTATATTGATTGACAGTCACACACCTGCTTAACCAGTGACACAGTTACATATGTACCTCCTCTAAGTAGAACTTACGATAAGAATTCTACGAGTTAAAGAAATGCTAGAGAACATGTTCCTGTGGGGAATGGCAACGGGTTTTGTGTTGTGCGCCGAATGTAAGATCATTCAGTCGAGGTGGTGAAAAATCAAGTCACAACCGGACTCGAACCAACAACCTTTGGCCCCAGCGTACTGCGCTATTGGATTATTGAGACACAATACATGTATACATACTGATTGACATCCAAACACCTTTGAACCCAGTGACAAATACATAAACTGATAATGTAAAACAAGTATACAAATGCAAAAAGATAAATCAAAACAAGAGAAAAAATGTAAGAAACTGAAACTGAAAAAAAAAATGATCAAAACTTCATCATTGACACATGCATGTTCTCTTTGTTTACAATTTGAAAATAGTTGCGCAGTATCTCTTATTTCGTATTTTTAACACATTAAAAAAATTAACCAATCTTTAATGCTGTCAAATACGTCAGAAAAGGGTGACCTTATTTTTCAGGTGAAACGAAAGTAAGAGGCGGGAGAAGGAAGTATCATGACATTTTCCACATTTACGATTTACAATGTCCACTGAAAAAAGGAAATCTACGTCTTCCCGACTGATTGTAGCAGCAATAGATTTTGGAACAACATACTCAGGATATGCCTATTCCTTCAAATCAGACTGGACAAAGGTTTTCATGAATAAATGGGAAGGTGGCCAATTAACGTCCCATAAAGCCCCGACAACTCTCTTACTAAATCCAGACACAACGTTTAATTCCTTTGGATATGAAGCCGAGAAAACCTACGCAGATATTGCTACAGACGGCGATGATGATGGTCGATCGTGCACGGAGTACTATTTCTTTCATCGTTTCAAAATGATGTTGAAAACAACTCTAACGAAGGTTTGTGCAAATTTGCGACTGTCTTTAATGAGAATGTAAGGTGTTCAATACAGCATGCATTCTTTTCAATGGACAGGTTTTCATTCATATATTTTCCAGTCTTGGTTTTTACAATCATATCGTGTGTTTACTAATTAAAGCCTGACACCGTGAACATGTTTCTTGCTAATAGTGCTACTTTCTCTTTATTCTTGATTTCTTCTGCGACACCCAGTTTCTTCTTATTACCATAAAACATTATTTTGGTGTCTTTTTATATAAGTGTTAAATATTAATTAGCGTTGTCCCAAGATTCTTTTTTCAATCACTTTTTGATGAATTAAGAACCCTCTATACGCTGATGACAAATTTTCGAATGTTATTTCTTCTTAAAAAGAAATCTAAAATCAGTACATTTCTCTTTTGTTTGTAGTATAATGCTCTTATCTAGCAAGGTATTCACGGTGACTAGGGTGAAATCACTCTTATATTAGCCTTTGCTGTGTTCTCGTACAATTAACGAAAAAAAATTTGCAGTTACTATAGGATTGCAAAATATCTGTATCCGTATCATATAAAACACCTTTTATATTTAATTTTATATTCTTTGTTGAATTATTTGTTGGTGATGAATTTTGCACACGTTTCATATGTTTCCAAACACTATACACTGTACATATATTTTTGTAGAGAGTTCATAGAGAGACAAACTGCACAGACGAAAATGGACGGGAAGTGAGGGCAATTATTGTTTTTTCATACAGTATACGATATTTAAAGGACCATCTCTTAGACAAGCTATTAACTAGTAATCTTGGTGATAAAGTGACCGTCGATGACATTGATTTTGTCCTAACCGTCCCTGCGATATGGGATGACACAGCAAAAATGTTTATGCGAGAAGCTGCTATTCAGGTGAGAGTCGGAGATAAAAAAATTTTACAATAATATCATTTTTTTAATTTTCAATTTTCTAGCCCAGCTAACATAGCTCACTGACCGTGGGTCAACTCATTCAACTTTTGTCTTATTAGCTCACCTGAGCTGAAGGCTCAAGTTAGCTTTAATGATCAAGATTTGTCCGTTATCTGTCGTCGTGAGCGTCGTCGACTTCCGATTATTTCTTCTATTAAATAAAATGAGCATATTACATACTAGTACTTGTTAATCGGCTTTAGTTCGCACAATTGATAGGAATGATTTTTAAAAACGCAAGAAATAATGTCAGTTTTGTGCAAGAAAAGGTTAGACGAAAGGATTACAGGTTTATCAATGCCATTTTGGACCCAAATTTAAAATGATTAATGTATCTTATTTTGTATTGTAATTTTGAGTGTGAAATTTTAAACGTTTCAAAACACTTTGATCTTTTTCCATCCAAAATATGTAAAATTTCATTTTTATTGTATAATTTTCCATATATATATATGCTATTATCGTATTCCATTGATATTGTGTATTTTGTCTTTGTATTGTATAAATTCTCATTTGTATTGAATGTTTTTTCTATACGTAATTGTAAAATTTATTATCTGTATTCAATGTGCATCTTATAGATTGTTTATTTCGATTTGTTGCGAAAGATTTCATTGGTTAATAAACAAGAATTAAAATATCCTAATAAAAATAAACAATACAAATGAAAAATAATGCAAAGCAAATTGTATTATAGAATACAAATGAAAAAAAAATAAAAATAAAATTCAATTAGTAAGTTATATTAATACAAATGGAAAAGATGAAAATATTGAAATGTTTGACATGCCATAGTGTTTCCTCATTTTTATTGTAAGATTGACTTTTTCGAATCGCTAAACATTTCAATATGTGCTTTAAATTAGAGTATCTATTTCTAAAATGTTATATCATCAAAACACACAGAAGATGGGGGGTGAAAAAGCGCAAATGCCCATTTGGTTTAGTCGTAAAATACAATTTCAATTAATTATTTCCAAATAAATATATTTGATAATGTTATAATACAAAGGTTGACTGCACTTAGTGCCAGGTTTGGGTCTTTTTTGGTCGCTTCTGTTGCTTTTATTTCTCAACCTAAAATCACTTTTGTTCATTTTATTAAAGAGTTCTGTCAATTTCCGTTTCCGTAAATTAAGTTTTTAGACTGTGATACATTAAAATTCATTCTAGTATGTTTTTCTTCCTACAACTTTCGAAAAAAAGAGAATTTTTGTTGCCCTTGATCGAACATAAGATTGATATTAATATGCATGAGAGGTGGAGCTGAATGGTACTTAGCATGAATAACAATGCCATGTTTTAAAAGATATGTCATCATTCTTTCACCAATATCCTTTCTATTCTATAGCAGGTATAAGTATACTATTATATAAATAGTGCCTGTTTGGGAGGGTAACAGTTGAAATTGACACCCCGAGAAAACCATCGTCAACCGACGCGAAGCGGAAATGGCATTTTAAAGTATAGTGGCCCCGGGTAATTTCTCCACGTTCTTATTGATTGAAATCGGTTTGATATCCATTAAACCTTATCTGGACTATGGCAAATATGGAGCCCAGACCTATTCTATAAACGAAAAGGCATTAAAGTTCTAAAAATGACACTATTTGGAGGTTTTGACTCGCGTACCCAGTTAAAATCAATCTATTCAAAGCTTTTACATACATCAGGGTAGCAAATCAATGTTATGTTAATTAAAATATGTACATTGTTTTCATTTATTTCAAGAAAAATTATAAGATTTGTTGATTTTACAGTGTCTTATCTGTCCTCATATAGGCATTTTACACGCCTTATTTATCCATCTTCTTTACATTGGCAAGCTAGTATGATAAATATGGTTTATATTTTGCTGCTGAATATTTATGGCATTAATCTGACATGCATGACATTGTAGATGAAAAGAAGCACACACATGGATGGTTATGCCGAGCTTGTTTGTTATTTTAGAATAAAAAATAATTTGATCTGGATTTTTGAAATGTTGCTTCAACCTTCTTACTTATTTACCTGCATACTTGTTTATAACATTTTGTAATTTGCAATTTTTGCTTATTCATTTAGGCAGGAATACCTGATGATCAACTCGAAATTGCCCTAGAACCGGAAGCAGCCTCGATTTACTGTCATTTGATGCATTTAGACGATATCCAAAGCGATAATACAACAGACAGCTTTACTAGAGGGTCTGGTGTTAAATATATGGTGGTGGACCTCGGAGGTATGTGTGTAGTTAAGGAGGCTAAAAACAAAAAGTCAACAAACCAGCCATTAAATTTATCTCAAATCTTATGAAAAAATATGTATTTATTTGTGTTATATAAAAATGAATATTTATCAATTATAAATTAATAATTATAATGTTTTATTTAATTATTACATTTGTTGGATTTTAGCTCTAAAATGTTTTTAATAACTTCTTACAGTTATCATTATGCAAAAGTCTTCATTTTAAGAGACCGATATAGTCAAAGAATGGAATGTCTGATTTTTAAGATCAGAATAATTCACTTTCGATGACTTTGTTTAGTTATATCCAACCATCTAAAGGAAGAAAAGACACATTGCCTCGGAATAAAATGAATAAACGAATAGCCCAAAATATTTAGCTTTTATTAATTTATAGATTCATTTGATGTGACTCCTCATCAGTTTGTGTCAGATTTTCACAGCAAAAGTTCAAAACCGTTCAGGATCCAATAGCTCTGAACTGCAGGGGCGTAATAGTTAGCGTTTTTATGATGTCCGGGTTTTTTTTGCTTGAATAATTGTCAGAGTCTATTGTTAAGGGCATACTTTCTCTCCCCTTGACGCAATCCTGCTTTAAATTGACCGTGAATCAAGTTTCAAGGTCCGAAGTCAAGGTCTTAGCCGATGCATTTGTGTCATTTTTTGCTAACCTCATAGTCTATTTTTAAGTAAAATACTTGGCCAGAGCAAATATGTGTCAGTCTTACCAGAACCATGTGTTATGACAAAATATCAGCCCAATTAGCTCAAACTCGCTCATACTCAAAAGAGTCTTTAGATAAATGTTTAATGTTGCAGATGCTTTCTCTTTTGCATTATTTTGCTTCAACGGAATGAGCCGAAGAGTAAAGTTCATGCAGTTGGTAAAAGACAAAGAGCAGTTTCTTTCACCCAAATGCTCTTGCTTCAAGTTCAAGTTGATCCCTTTAAGGTGGTCACTATCTGAGTGCCGATGAAACACTTTGCGCGAGGAACAAGTCAAATGTTACATTAATAGAAATTATGATGTAAGAATGCTAGTGTAAGGACATTTAGTACATGTTTCTCTATACTTTAACCAATATGGGTTATATTGTGACCATAAGTGGAAGTCAACAGTATACTACATGTAAGGTCGGGAGATTTTGTGATAATACGACATGAAAAGGTTTCATTTTTGTTTATTTAGGCGGTACGGCTGACATTACAGTACACCCATCGTCGGTGACCCACGTGTGATTCACATCGATTCTCTCCATCATCACCCGTGGGTCACCAAGAAAAAAACAGTGTGCTTTTAATTATATATGCAAAAACTCTTTGACCTTTATCTTATCCAATGAAATCTCCCTTTACATATATCGATGCTCTTCTGTATTGGGAGATACGTTAGTCGATACACATGGGAGGTCAATGGCGGAAAAAGGTACCGAGAAAATATGCGGCTTATGTAGAAATACAATTAAAGATAAAAAATCGTATAGATTAGTGTCAACACATGAAGATTTCTCAAGGATATTCAAAGAACTCAGTTTAAATGTTAAAAATTATGTTTGCAAATTTTGTGTAAATAAACTTAATAGACTCGCGAGGATCGACGACGATATCAAAACAAGATTGACAAAACTGTACGAGAAGAGAAACGAACTATTTTCAGAAATAAAGGAAACTGTTATTAGTAAAGCGCATTTACGTACACCTGTTAGCAACAAACGAGAAAGGCAAAAGAACACACCAACACCACGGAAGCCAAAGATCAGACGATTGTTGCCATTCAATTCCCCTGAGGTTAGGACTGCACTAATTGATAAACCTCTTGCAGAGCGGTCTATTTTACCGCAAGAAAAAGAGCCGTGGATCAAACGTTTGGATCAATCTAGCACAAATGATGCCTCTACGCAAACAAAGACTTACCATGAGAAAGACTTTGATGTCAAAGTAAGTTCAATTATATTACTTACAAATAAAGAAAACAAAAAATTTGCACACACTAACATTATGTACATGTAACAAATTTAACAGTTTTTATTCAGGCTTCAGGTTATATGCGCAAATTCAGAAATTTTTCCAGGGGGGGGGGGGGGATATCCGAAGGATAATACTGTGTTAGCCGGGTAGGGGGTGTGGTGGTCTGAGGCATATTTGCGACAATTTTGCTGTATTAATTAAATAAATTTTTATTTTCCAGGGGTTGGGGGTCGCCCCCCTCCCCTCGAAGTCTGCGCATGAGGTTTTCTGTTTCAGTCTAAAGACCAAGAAAATAAGCACCACCTTCGAATTTACCTGGTCAGTGTAACCCTGTCAATCAACTGAATTGATCGAGGCCCCAGATTGGATTATAGAAAATGATTGACATTTGTTTAATCGTCCTATGTATACCATGTCTA
The DNA here is from genome assembly GCF_025612915.1 of Magallana angulata. NCBI lineage: Eukaryota > Metazoa > Mollusca > Bivalvia > Ostreida > Ostreidae > Magallana > Magallana angulata. Next base: position 31,290,808 of record NC_069117.1, on the reverse strand, counting down.
GTGCTCATGACAATCATGCAATTAACTTATGTCTTTTGATGCTTATTAATGTGACGCCATGTCTTTTAGCACTATGACAAGAAAAAACTAGTGTTTGACAGAGACTAATTTTTCTGCTATTGAAAATAGTAATTAAAAATTTACTTGTACTTGGTTATGTACAACACCAAACGCGCTGATTACCCGCAGTCTGTCAAATTCACATGACGCCGATCATCCATGAAAACGTCCTTTTATTAATAAAGATCTTGAGAATATAGAGAACATAGAATTAAATTGAATGAAATATTGCGTCCACGATTTATAACCTTAGTTATCATATTTCTTTGAAAATATCATCAAGAGCCGAAACCAGAAAGGGAACAAGTACAGACAAATCTGGTACATGCGTTGCTTGTGCACTTTAGCAGCTGATCCCCAAAAGTAATACAAACATATGCTTATCACTATTGAGTTGTAAAAGTCAAAAAGGTTATAAAAAGATTTGGCCTCCATTTGCTGATTTGACTCCCATTTGGTGGTCAATCACCCATGTGATACATGTACTTCTAATATTAATTTATCTACCTAATGGTGGTTTAACTTTTTTTCATCTCAAATGGTTAAGGATGTCAAATAGAAAGATTACAATTTAAGTAACACATTTGTCTTTAATTTTTTTAATTATTCTTAGTAACTTGTTATTTTGAATTTTAATTGTTGATTTAAAAGTTTAAAATTTTTAAATAGGTGTATTTTAAAAGTGAGAGCACCTTAGTGGTCATTGGCGTTAGGCCAGTAACCGAAAGGTCGCTGGTTCAAACCCCGCTGTGGTCAATTGATGTTGTGTGTTGTGCACTTAGACAAGGCACTTTTATATATACATTGCCACCCAGCTGAAATTGGGTACCGGCTTACGCTGGGGGTTAACCTGCGATTGACTGGTGTCCCATTCAGGGGGAGTCCAATGACTCTCATCCGCTTAGCACCACGGAAACCTGGGATAAGCACCGGCCTTATGTGCCTTCATGGCACGGAGAAGGATTTAATTAACTAACTTATTTTAAAAGTGAACAATTTTTTTTAAGTACATGTTTATTGATATATTTGGCCAAATTAATAAAATATCCATGTTCCTCACTTTCTCTAATTTGGGGTTGGCTGCCATTCAATCCGCTTGCGGTGTACCTATATTCTGTCTAAAACTATAGTTTTTCGATGAACCTTTCAGTTATTGAATCTTTGAATTTTTGGTGCTACACAAAACAATGAGGCCCATGTGTGATATCTCCATTCTGTGGAGTGGTTACATATAAAGTAAATTTAACTATATTTTTTTCAGATCATGGCAAAGTATGGAAGTAGTCATAGATCATCAATAATTTCTGATCCCACCCAGCAAGCAATATGTAAAGCTATGCTTAATGGTAGGACGAGTTTTGTACACCATATGATGAAGTCAGACCAGTACAAACAAGCTGTGTTGCAAGAAGTGTGTAAGCACATACACAAAGAAATATGTGAAATTTGCAGAAAAGAAGAAAATCAACTTCACTATCATACAGAAATTGCAGACTGGGAGAGTCTTTTGCATTATTTAAAGGGAAAAGCCCCTGTCACTGTTAGGCTCTTACAAAGTGTTTTATTGAAAGATGCATCAGAACAAGAAGTGAAAGGTCATAAGGTTATAAGCCTTTGCACAGGATTTTCAGTCTTTTTGTATAGCAGAAACCACACTCTATCAAGACTGCAATACACAATTGGACTGCTGTTGGATCAATGTGGAGCCACAAAAGAGGTAGGTTGATTTTTTGGATAGTTTTATTTTTCATCTTACATGTATTGAAGGAAAACAAAATATTAATTTCTATCTCTTTAATTACTGTTGTTTCAGTGTTTGATATTGTACATAGATTGAATTTTTATTTTTTATATAGGCTATATCTATATTGCATGACCTAGGATTCTCGGTTTCACCAAGTGCATTGCATAGGAAAAAAAGAGACATAGTTCTGAAACAAGAGGAGAGAATTGACAATACAGTTGCAAGATATGTGTCCGAGAGGCGAGAAATTATGACTTGTGAGAAAATCATAAAGGACTATGAAGACACAACCTATCAGCTGACTGAAAAAGTGGAAGGTCCAATTCGAAGTCCTAGAATACCAGTATGCAACATGCACTGTACTTTGTTATCAAATGGGTGTGGTGCACAACTGAATGCTTTTACAACTTTAGAGCTTTGGGATTGCTCCAGAACAGCTTTTTCAAGTACAAAGCTTTCAAGTGAAGTTACTTTTTCAATGAATTACAGAAACATGCACACTTCTAGTGCCATGCAAAAACCAGAGACTGTAGTTTTTGATACAAGAGTGAACAAGGTGTCCAACACAGAGACACTTAACTCATCAGGAAATCAAGAAAACATAGTGGCATATTTAAAGAAGAAGATGTTAAGAAGAAAAGACAATCCATGCATACCCATTGAAATTCTGGGGGACAATGTCGACATTCTCATTACTCCTGCAAATATGACTTCAGACAGACAAAGGAAATCATGGCATTGGTTTCTACTTCTGGCTACCCAGAAGAGAATAATTGATCAGGAGCTCCCTACAAATAAGCCTGTAGCCGACATAGAAACAATCAGTAGTTGTGTGTTTTTTCCATCTAAAGTGGAAATTCTTGATTTTCAAAGAAATCTTCAATTTCATGTTGCCAGAATCTTGTCAAATTTTATTGGAGAACTCAAATCATTCGAAAAACTTCTTCCAAACTATATACTACACCCACAAATTGAAAAAACATCCCAGAAATCTGTGTTTATAAACTGTGACTTAATTGACGAGAGTGAAAATTCTTCCGATGGAATGATTAGAATAATGCAGAGAGTTCACTCTCTAGCTGTGCCATTCATTGACGGAACCGTAGAAAAAGTAGTTCTAGGAGGTGATGTTTTGACTAACGAACGTGCCATGAGTGCACAACAAGCGATGAGAAACAATGAGTCAAGCTATGAAAAGCTTCTTGGTGTAATACATAGACCTGAGGGACTGCACAGACAGATGAATTTTCTGATGGTATCATGGGTTGTAGTTGGTTATCTTTGTGAGTTTTGTTTTGTTCTTTCATCAGTTTGTATAAAGTTTTGCATGTTAAGAGAAATTTCAATTTCAAATCTTATCATACATCATGATTTCATAAATTTTAATTTGCTTTGCAAAAATTTTCATGCAAGACTTTATTAAATGTTTCATATTTTATAGTTCTTTATTCTAGCTTGCAAATGTTGGTTCAAATCATTGTATCTCAAAATTTTTCTTTCCAAAAAAAAGGTTGGATAAACAAATATATTAAAGATAAATTCTAATTTTAACTCACCAGAACATAAATAATATCAAATATCTAGCATTTTGAATAAGCTCTTCAATTTAGGTATAACTATGCTTGTTTTTAAAATTCTTATGGGCATACTCATTTAATATTTTATTTTTCATGGAATGATAATTTAAAAGAGAAATTTTTTTTGGAGGGGAGAGGTATGAGATCAACAACTAGATTTGGCCAAGTACTGGTACATGAATTAACAATGGTATTTGTTATTGTCATTGTTTGTGTTTACACATTTTTATTCCATTGTGTTTAGAGATGTTTCACCATTGAAGTTTGAAGGTTACAGTTTTTGGTTTACTAATTTCTTGGGTAAGTCAATTTGTTTTGGCAAAAATCAGGTATCAAAATGTTTATGTAAAAAACATGTTGATTAATTAATTTATTTTTTGGAAACATAGAACTAGGTAACGATTAAGTTAAAATATTTGTATCAATCGTATATTACAAATATTATACTTGAGTAAGCAATTTAACAGTATAGTGTTGAAAATCAATATGTGTCAGCATGTCAGGTTTAGATATTTTTTATTTACTTCAGAGTGTATATCAAGAGTTTTACAAAGAAGAAAGCAGCAGCGATGGGGGCAGTCTCTATCAACTTAGAAACCTAATCAACAGGAGAAATGTATCAGGAGCAGAGCAGGTCACTAAAGATTTCAGGTAATAGATATGTTTGTATTATCTTTGTGGTTAAAAACTTAATATTTCCATTTTATGTTTGCTTAGATACTGGTACTTTTATGGTTGGCCAAACAAGATTATGTGCAATTTGTCCAGCTATAAGCAAGATACAAAGCTCAAAGGATTTTCTTTATTACCTATTTAGGTCACACATGAAGTTTGTGGTGGATGCAATGAGTGGATATGTGGTTGCAGCATTTATGAGCCTACACAGCATGAATGATATGGATGACAAACCTGGCAGCTTTCCATTATTCTCCCTCATGAATGAAAATCAGAAAACAGACTGGTTATATGATCAAGCCGATTTAGTAATGGATATTCTAGGAGTTAAAGATACAGCATATATAGATGAGCTAAACGAAAACATCAAGCAGTTAGATATAGACTGTAATAAACTTTGTGAAATGAAGAGTGCAACTGGTTTTCAGTGTGCATTGTGTGACAAACACTATGTAACAGAGGGCCACTTCAGGAATCATCTTAAAAAGAAGCATCAATGGCAGTTCCATGAGAGTACTTTGACAAAAAGATCCGACAGTGTTGTATCAAGTTTTATAAGGATGGCTCTATTGCTAGTCGACACTTGTGATGCCTACAGGATGGGAGACGGTGAACGTTGTCTTCGGAATGCTAAATTTGAATGGATGTATGCAGGTGCGCTTGGACATACTAAATATAAGTTGTGGCTGTGGAGATATATTGCCTACATTGTTGCGATACTCAGCCCAAAAGAAAGTTTCGAATATAAATGGAACATATGCCAGAATTTGATGGGAGGAGTGGACCAAAATATACCAAATGATAACTGTGTGGAACTACAGATCAAAAAGATAAAATCTCAGCTGAACACACAGGGTTCAAACAAGTCTTTCAATTCTGCCAAGGTAGTTACAATGTCCACACAAGTTATTGATAATATGAAACAAAAACTTATGCAAGTAAACAATACAGTGAGAGCTGGGAGGAAAAGACCACAGGTGGACAAATCTGTGGATATCGGTCGAATTGCAGAATGTGTACTCAAAAATGGACACGGTGTTGTAAAGGATTGGCCATCGTTCAGTAAATTTAAAGACCCACTATCCAAGCTTGATCCTAAAACCTTGCATCAGTGGATGGGCACGCAGAAGAAAATTGCTTCTAAATCGCTGCAGTGAAATGTTAACATTGGTCCTTCTTCACCTATACTCTCTTGTATGTTTTGACTGAATATACATGTCCATATGTTATGTGTTACACACAATATCAATATTACAAAACTTATTGCATTGCAGTATCTTATTATCAATTATGTGATATGAATCAGAACTATTTCATTGATACACATATCTGACTGTATGAATATGTTGCAGTGATTTTCAAATTAACTTATAATATTTAAGGACTAAAATCTCTAATCCTTGGTAATCGTAAAGTTGCAATGTTTACTTTGACCAATAAGTATGACCTTGTCCTTTATGCTAAAGAAAATAAACCAATTAAATTTTATGTTGTTGCTTTGAATGGGTCAATACATTTGCAATTCCTCTTGGGTAATTTCTATACCATGTACCAGGTAATGAAATACATGCACTAGAAACTCTTCCAACAAAAGATATTTCAGTTGGAAAAAATCTGGTAATCCCTCATTTAATTTTGAAAAAAAAATTCATGCAAGTGTATTAAAATATTTTACTACATGTACTTTTATTAGGACAAAAAGATATCGCACAAAAAAGAATTAATTTGAAATTTCATCGCTCCCAGTTATTTTTTTTCATCTGGAATAGCCTTTAGCCTCTTGAGTAATTTTCAATGTCAAACAAGTTGCATTGGATAAAGTAAAAAATTAAATCTGGCGAATACAGGAAAAAATGTATGGAAGGGTTAGAAGGCACTTTTTATATGTTTTTTTTTAAGGTAGGGGAGGGGATATATTTAAATGTGAAGGTGGGGTAAAATGGAAAGTGCCTGTCCCTTTACATTTATTCTTGGAATAGCCACATTTATTCTTGAAATAGTCAAGAAGAAAAACTAGAAACATTGTTTCATTCAGCTAAATCCTTCCATGATTTTTAGTTCATCTGTTATAAGTTGAAACAGGAATAGACATTAACAGTTACTAAATGCAAGTGTTTAGAATTTAATATTAAAGCACGAGTATACTGTGTAGCAAAAATATATTTAAAAAATCCAGTTCACCCCTATCCATAAAAAAGTAAGGGTTTTTCTTTCAGAGGAATGTGCCCCCCCCCCCCCCCCCATATCCTTCCTCTAAAATTTTTTAGCAACTTAATTTTTGAAAAGCCATTTAGAATCAATGTCTATCCCACTAAAAACAAGTTGTGAAATCAATGTTCAAGTGATAAAGAACAAAGTTTAATTCATAGATTTAAATGGTTTATATTACATGTACATTGTTTTAAATTTTATAACAGTGAAACATTGGAAAAAAGCTTTCTTACTCCAACTCTGGATATGTATCATCTATATCAAATACATCATCACTTTCTAAGTCTGTGCTATCTGACATGCAAGAGTTGTCATCACTAGAAACATCATCACTTTGAAATAAAAAATATGGATGTTGATACAGTTCACAACAGTCACCACTGCAATTACAATTTTGGGAACATATATCACAACATAAATGTTTAACAAGTTCTACATTAGGAAGCGAATCATATGATTCCAATATTTGAAGTCTACGACACTTATCTTTATTTTCAATATATGTCTTCATGTCAGCTTCAAGTTTATGAGTATGTCTACTATTATAAAGAAGCAGATGTAAGGACTGACTACCATCACGGCCAGCACGACCAAGCTGCTGAACAAAGCTATCCATATCTTTAGGAGGACTATAATGTACAACATTGTTTACTCCTTTGTAATTCACTCCCATACCTGCAGCACTAGTAGCAATTAAAACTCTAATATTTCCATTATCATCATTCATGTCCTCTCTAATTGTTTCCTTAACATTTTCAGATGTACATGAATGAAACATATTAACAAATTCCATTACAGAGTTGTCTAACACCATTAAAAATGCAGTGTATATGTCTGCACAAATTTTTATGCTTGAACAAAAAATAAGTGTTCTTGGACAGTCTTTTTTTCTCGTAGATAAATCATGTGTCAACCAGCCAAATGTTTCATCGATGGGCACAGTGTTTTTTAACTTTTGAACAAATAACTTTATGTTCTCTCTATCAGGACTGTCAATAATGTCCACACAGTTGTTTAAAGCCAGTCGCTTCTTAATCACTTTTCTTGCCTCCTTGCTAGCAGTGGCTGTAATCACTAGGGCTGGACAACTTATCAATGACCTGATCTCACCTGTCCGTGAAAACCATTCCCTGAAAGCTTGTCCATGTTTTGTATTTTCACCCCTAAAAATAAATTAATAAAAAAAAGTAAATACCTCTTAAGTTAAAAGTATGGTACATCTACCAGTAATACAAATCCTACACACATTCAATTTTTTATCTTTAATTTTTGAAACTTGGGCCAAAATAATGAAGCACTCTGAGAGCACTGCGTGAGCAGTATATATTCCCTACCGGAATCCCCCATTCCTCCCATTTCTTACTATTTATTAGTCCCCTACAGGTTTCACCGGAGCCTTCCACGCTTTTTTCCTCTAAGCGTTTAAGGAATAAATTAAACTTCCTATGTAGGTTCAAGTTGTCAAACTACAGAACAACTTTTGTTTCGTTAGATCGACAGATGATATCCGAGAAAAATAATTATTTCCATACCATATTATGGGGATCAAAATATAAGAAACAATAAGATATCCACCTTCAAGTTATTGCCACAGATTTCCTTGGCAAAATAATACTGTTTGCATTCATATAATTTAATAAGTAATTAGTATAAATTAATTTGGCCGAGGTGTCAACATCTTGGTGTTGCCAAGGTGGCAACACTCATTGGCCGAAGTGTCTGTCTGCCAATCAATATCCCCCTTCAAAAAACACCTCTCCCTCTTTTGAATTTGTTATGCCATTGCCCTTTCAACATAACTTGTAATAACTACTGTTTAATATTTTTATATACTTACCAATGAACAAGAGTGTGGGCTTCATCCACAACGAATAATCTATAGGATTTGGATCCTGACAACATATCCCGCCATTTATCGTTCTGCAGTATAGCTTCTGGTGACGAAAAGACAAATTGGTATTTACCGTCGAGTATCGAGGCATCCTCAGACTTGTCTTTGCCAATGAATGTGGCGGTAAACCCCTTTGATGCTAAAAGATCCGTCTGTTCCTTCATAATGGACAAGAGGGGACTAATAATAAGAACTTGTGGTTGCACATCCAATGAATTGCTATATTCATAAAAAATAGGGAAGGCCATGTAGCACAAAGACTTCCCACCACCTGTCCTAAGAGAGAGGAACACATCCTTCTTTGCCAAAAGACTGTCGATAGCTTTTTCTTGTTCTGCGCTTAATTTCTCTACTTCAAATATTTCCTGCAATGTTGTTATGCTGGGCGCCGCCATTGTTACTGTACTTCCAAATATCGTCAGTAAGGCGTTCAGTGATTGGTTTGATATTTTCAGACTCTCCGAGTAAAAACTTGCTCGGGTGCAATTTGATTGGTTTATTAGGTTCATGCATAATTCATGAGAATCACGCGAACTAACTTCGAGACAACCACGGGTTTGAGGAAACTTGTGGACTCAAAACCGTGGTTTGCGACGATGCAGTACACCAACTGCAAGAAAACAAGACCTTAGCAGAACTTGTGCCTGCCAGTGGCGGAGAATGGGGTGGAACCAATGTTGATAAAGCTTATAGACAGTTTTTAGAGGATATTTTTGGGAGCAGTGTGCTTAAAAAATTCAAAAGTGATCCAGATAACATCATTGACTTTTTTGAATTTTGGCAAAACTTTGAAGTAAAGAAAAGGGAACCGTTAAGTTCCAAGTCCTCAAGTAAAATGAATCTAGTTATACCAGTAGCGTTAACTGAGATAGCTAAAGAGCAAAAGAAACTAAAGGGAACTTCCCAGGGGATACTTAAAGAGCTACTGAAAAATTCAAAATATTGGGATAAGGATATATCTTGTGAAGCGGGAAAACTAAGTATGTCAATAGAAATTTTCGAAAATCTGTTCAATCCAACAGTACAGGAACTAATTGCTCACGTGTCAAAAATGTTTAAAGATGAACTCGATGCAGACGTAAAAACCATTTTGTTGGTTGGGGGCTTTTCTGAATGCGAGCTAGTTCGAGACCGACTCAGGGGCCATTTTGGAAAAACCAAGCGACTTGTGTTCCCATGTGAAGCGAGCCTTGCAATTTTGAAAGGAGCTGTGTATTTTGGTCACTGCAAAGACCTAATCTCGCGCCGAGTTGCACGATTTACCTATGGGTTTCAGATTTGGCCAAAATTCGACAAATCCAAATATTCCTCAGACAGAAAGAAAATGGTAAATGGAGAAGAAAGATGTCGAGACGTATTCTTAAAAATTGTTACCAAAGGAGATCCAATCACACCAGGTCTAAAGAAGTCCCAAATATTTAAACCACTTCAACAGGGTGAAAATGTGCTCGAATGTGGCGTTTTCGTATCAAACCAGAAAGATCCAAAGTACGTAGACGACCCGGGTTGTGTAAAGCTAGGAATCCTTGAAGTCAAACTAACAAACTACGAACGCCAAACGAATGCGGAAATCGAGGAATCGATTATTTTCGGGGAGACTTATATTAAGGCTACAGCATACAATTGTAGAACAAATGAAGAGCATGAACGAACTTTTGATCTTCTGTCGCCGAATATAAACCTACCAGGAAATCTTGTAGAAGTTCGACAGTACGTACGTTCCTGATTTGGGAAAGCATTACAGGGATTTATCTATCTGACTTACACTTTCCGATATTTGTATGGTATGAAATGCATCAAAAAGTATGAAGCTATTACCTCAAAGTTTGTGTTGATTTGATAATTGCAAATATTTTCTTTTGCACAATGTTTAAAATACTCATTGATGATCTGTTAACTGTTTGAAAATTAACGTCAACTGGTCTACATTTGTTGTTTTTCATTTATTCTGTTTTTGCATGCATTGGTTACTGTTCTTCCTTATATAGTTATATACAACATGGCTAAAAATAAATTAATTAAGATGACTAGGCTTAAAACAAATCAATTGTGATAATTTTGTTCATACTTATTTATAACAATGTAAGATATTAACACCTGTATTTACATTAATAAAATGTATTAAGAAAAATAGTTGGACATATTCGTTATATTTACTTACATTAGATTTTACTATTAGAAAAAAGCTTAAAAAGCTTAGAAGAGGAAATGTTTTACAAACTGCTAAAATTAACGTCGAAAAGTGACGTGCAAACATCATGACCGAGTATCAATAAAAAGCAATGTCTAAAGGGTATTTTTCTCTCTTTTTTAGCTCACCTGAACTGAAAGCTCAAATAAGCTATACTGATCACTTTTGTCCGGCGTCCGTTTGTTTTTCAGTTAACTTTTTAAATTTTCGACTTCTTCTCCAGAACCACCTTGCCGATTTCAACTAAATTAAGCACAAAACATCCTTAGGTAAAGAGGATTCACATTTATTTAAATGAAAGGTCACGCTTTCTCTCAAGGGGAGATAATGAAAAATCATTGAAAATTTGTTGATATTTTTCATAAATCTTCTCAAAACCTATTTACCACTATGACTGACTCTCAATTTTCATTTGAACACTAGAAATGCATTACTTAAGCCTTGTAAATAATAAAAAATGAAAAATAGAATTTGACCAAGATCGTGACCGTGCCCTTTTGAATTTTATATTATTATTTTTTACGGTTTCACAGTCGTGGGAGATAAACTAAATGCAAGTCCTTATTTACTGCCCATGAGGTAGGAATTTAGGCTTTATATTTTTTGATAGAAGGGGCGACAAATGTATAGCCGGATAGTGAACATGTAATATTCTTTTATTTTAGGCCACTTAGTCACTCGGGTAACCTATTGCCCCCAAATTTTAGGAAATCTACTTTAATTTCATGTGCATTCAAGAAAGACAATTCAAGGCATCTATTTTTATTTGTTTCTTTTTATTAAAAGTTTACATTCACGGCACCTGGAGCTAGGATATAAATAATCAATGATTCTTCCGACTCTTTCCAACACCCCTTTAATGAATAAATGTTTTTCAAACATCAAATGTCTAGAGTGATTAATGATTTTTAGCCGGACTCTGCTGAACGCAGATTCCTGGTTGTAGGCAGGTAAATAGCTTACGTTTTCATAAATAGCACAACTTCAAAACTAAAAAAAAAAAAACGCGGGTTTTTTTCCATTCACTTTACAAAGCATTAGTATTCGACTGTATATCGAAGAATTGGGCATTGATTTTATAACGCCTGTTTCCAAATTCGATGCATTGTTGATTTTTTTTCTACTAGACTGGCATATTTTTGTTAATAGACGCTTTCAAAATATAGTCGTTCTCTGACGCTTTGCCGACATTAAAAGCATGAGAGAGAGAGAGAGAGAGAGAGAGAGAGAGAGTCCGGTTTTCATGTCTTCATTTCTTTGATTTTAGCAAATAACCTAGTTCAGAATTCTTTGTTTTGTGAACAATGATCGACTCTTGTTATTGTTTACACGAGTGTTGTATTGGTATACCGGACATATTCAATCAACCGATGTTTTTTTGTTGATGATAGCAATTTTGAACACATATAATTAGTTAATATTGTTTCCACGAGTCATTTTAAAACGAATTTTATACTTTTCATTAATTTGGTCAATCATTCAAAATGCACAAGCAAACCATTTTATGCATAAAAATTGGGATACAAGATTAAATCTTAAATCGGGTCAAGGTCCCTTTAAATGCATAAATAAGATCGACACTCCGACAGTTCTAAGGGCTGTGATTCTCAGGTGACCGTCAATGCCTGAAGGTCACTTGTTCTTCTTCCTCGTTCTTATCCCTCTCTTCCGAAACAAATTCTTGAATCTGCGCATTATACACTGCTGCTTTTAAAAGATATAAATTGAATTGATCTGGCTATTCTGTTAAGTCGGCTTGACGGAAATGGCCGACCAATGTTCCAATTGTAGAGTGTAAACATATATAACTAAAACATGACACGTGATTGCCAGATATATTTCTATGTTCGTCTGGTGAGCACTTATATATTCTGCAATATGACCAATGCTTCGCAAACTCATCTTGACATATCATATCTAATACAAAAACCAAGTTCTGTAAGTTTTATAATACATAAATATTTGAAGTACATGTAGTTGCCCTTTAAAATTAGTTAATTTAATATTCTTAGGCTAACTTCAAATATAAGTATATTGTATCAAACTACTTTGCGGTCAAATTGATAAACAAGATCCTATGATCGTTTACATATATTAGATAACTTGATTTTAAAGTATGGTATCCGTGAGCAGATCAAAGCATATACTATTCTTGTCAAATTTGATATGTCTGATACGAAAAGAAAAACAGGCAGATCTTGAGTCTGTACTAAATTCGTTAAAACGGCCCGGTCGTACTGATTTGTGAATACTGTAGTAAAATAGTTTTCGCAATGACCGAAAACAGCTAGGATCGTTGGTGAAACAAGGACCATCTCAATATATCGGATCATTAGTGGCCGCTATAGACTTTGGAACTGTTTATTCTGGTTATGCTTATTCGTTTAAATGGGAATGGTCCACTGTAAAGACTAATAAATGGAGTGGCGGAATTTTTCTTTCCTACAAGACACCGAGCGCCTTACTGTTAAACCCAGACCAGTCTTTTAATTCATTTGGATTTAATGCTGAAAAGAGATATGCATCGTTAACCAAGAAGGTGAAGATTGTAGAAAGTACTTCTTCTTTCAATGTTTCAAGATGATTCTGAAATCTTCTTTGGAAAAGGTTATTTTTCCTATTTTTTGTCTTAAGTTTATACACGCCTCACAGCCTTAATTATTAGCATAATCGGAGCCTTTCTGATTTTTATATTAACGAAAAACTAAAAATCCCGAGAACGCCTAAATACGTCATTCACGGGATTTTTACGAGACCAGTTTGAGACTCATGCAAATCGAGAGAGGAGTTTAGATCGAAAAAGTAAGTAAAAGTTTTTGTTTATTCTACCGGCAAGCTTTTTAAATTGTTTATAGTTGCAGAACAATTGTTTATTAATGTGAATTCGAAGTTTTGGGTGATTAGCCTTATGTCGTTAATTATTGTCCAGCATGAAACTGTCTGAACAGCAGTTTTCGATTTTGTCAACAATCTGGAACGTGCTAGGGGGAAGTCATGTATCGGTAAGAACATACTCACTTACAATGTTAAACTAGATAAATATTCCTTTTAAAACCTGCAGTGCAATGATTCCATATTGCATGTTTTACCAAAATGTCTTTGTGAAATGTGACTTGAAAGACATGTTTTAGTATGAAATGGGTTTGCAGGTGTATTATTGTAAGTTTTTACACATATTGTAGCATACGTTAATAAATATTGTATGTTTTTCCTAGAATATTGTGTTTGTGTCATTTCCATACAGAATTTCCTCGACAGGTACAGGTAACGTTAGTTTTGATACACGTGTCTCATTTAAACTGCTAACTTTGTGTCTTATTTATCTTTTAACAATGAGAGTGTTTATGAATCAAGGGTCTGCATTTGTTATGTAAATATAACATATTACAATTGAGGGAGAGAGAGTATGAAAAGCCATAACAAATTTTATAGTTATATGTCATTTTCCACTCAATGAGTTGTTATACCTGTTATCATGGTAATGTTTTGACCCATGTCTCAGATACAGCATGTGCCCAAAAAAGTGTTATGTGGGACATACCCTTTTGTCTTGATAATGACATTTAGCTTTGTAATTATAGTAAATCTTACCAATTTGATATTGCTAATGACCCAGTCAAGTCTGCTAAAGCCCAGAAGGTACTTCTTTGTCATGTAATAAACTTACAACTTGCACTCGACTAGAGAAGGAAGGTACCTATGAACACTGGGTGTATATTGTGGAACGTTTGATTTGTGATCTTTATAAATTCAGTGGCAATCTAGGGAATATTTAATAACCAATAACGGGTGTTCGAGAGTCAGTGTCAAACCGGTTTTACAGATGTGCTAGGGTGTGTCGACACTGATTCTATTTAAAGTATAGCCAAAATAAACAAAATGTCTTCAGAAAAACAAACAGTAAACTTACTAGGCGAAAGCAGGGCTGTACTTCTTGGATGTGAAGAAGAAAAAGACAAACAAAGAGAGAGTGAAATCAACATAGAATCTTTGTATAAATTGAATAATACAAAACATGGACATATCTGTCAATGAACGTCTAAATACAATGAAACAATCAGTAGAAGCAAAAAACCAAACAATAGACAATGCCATTCAAAGATTAGAAGAAGTGTACGAATTTTGAACATATGGCTAAAATATCAAACCGAATCGGTGCTGCTGAAGAAAGATTGAACAATTTTGATAAAACGTGCAGAGTTTGAAAATCATTTAGACGGTATGAGCAATGTTTTTGACGGAGTGAAAGAGAGTCGAGGAAATAAAAGAAAAATCACAGGCACTTGAAAAAGAATTAAAAGAAATGAAAGCAAATTTTAGTGAAATAGATGAAAAGTCTACACACTGCACATCTTTTAGAAGTCCGGAAAGAGAAAAGCTAACAGAGAAAAATGACAAACTAATAGATCAAATCTTAACCCTAAAATGCAGATCCATGAAATATAACTTAAACTTAATTATCAACGGTATTCTCGAAGAATTTAGAGAAAATACAGAAAATGTTCTGCGTGATTTCCTAGCCGAACATCTGGAAATAGACTACAGAATAGAATTCACAAATATCCACAGATTTGGTAAGAGAAATTAAAAGAGAGCTAGACTAATTGTGGCGAAGTTCATTTATCAAGATGACTTCAACTGAAAAATAAATCATACCGCATAAACCGAAAATTTCCAGTGGAAATTTAACAGGTGAGGAAAAATCTTTACACAATCATGAAAGACCTGAAACGAAAAGGGGAAAAGAAAAGCTCGTCCGAGACATTCTGTTTGTGGATGGTGAACCCTAATACCCGGATACCGAAGTAGAGCGTAGAGAACCACCAAGTGATAACACACGTAATCCAAGCAGACCAAGGAACATGCCTCTCAAATGGTGGAGGATAAACTCTACATCAGATCACCGATTAGAACCAGCAGAGAAGCTAAGATTGTAACAAATGATAAATCCAAGTGTTGTGGCCTGAATATTTTTTCATTAAATTATTGTGGAACAAAGAGAAGGATTCCAGGAACCTATTCAAGAACATAATATCTTGTGCTTCCTAGAGACAAAAACTTAGACAAATAACTTAGATAAAATAAATACAGTGAAGCCTTATTTATCCGGACTATTTCGTTCCCAAGTCCAATCATACGGATAGGTGAGGCTTCCATGATATCTGCCATGAGTCTGTTTTGTAAATGATAATTTAAATGTTTTAATGGGTTATTATACTGTTTTCTTTGCCTTTAATACTGAATAGCAAAAAATTAGATTGGGGGGGGGGGGATAATTACCTGTTTTAAATAAGGAATAAGGAATCATTCTTTGAGTATTATGAGGTGATAATTTTGGTCGGGGCGTGATCAAATCCAATAAAGCCCGAAAGGCTTTATGATTGATTTGATCACGCCCCGACCGAAATTATCACCTCATAATATTCAAAGAATGATTCCTTATTACTTATATTTATATAATTTTAAACCATCGTACGACTAAATATTTAAATATAAATAAGCAAACCCCGCTGGCGCCTCAATTTGGCGTCATTTGTATTATGGGTTTTATAGTACAAAATCGATACGTAGTGTTATAACAGGCAAAGACACTGGAAAATGTAAATATTACAAGGAAACCCTGCTTTATATTGTTTTTAGTCAGGAAATAATAACCAAACTAAAATCATAGCAAAATGTAGCTAAATATATTGTGTCTAAGTGTGAAATGAACCTATTTACGTTAGGTTTTTAACAATCTATATCTAGACACGTCAATTTTCTACCAAATCACTTGCGATCAATTGTAAATTAAATGCTTTCCTTATTTTTTTTCTTCCTATACCTCTGGTTTCGGCCTAATCTGGCAATTTATTCATGTATTCATGAGGCACTTCGTTTAAAATATATTTTTTTAATGTAAATACCACAAAACTATGAAAACCGTTCCAGATGTATCAAGCACATTCTTCTTTTGAAGTAGAGGAGTGTTTTGGAAAGTGGTGTCACTTGACAGGTGCACAGTGTAAAGATACCCAATCCACGTGCAGTGAGGCGTGACTAATCCTGTCTAACCAGCAATGTTGGTAATATTTGAAAATGATTTGGGAAGTCAGCGTGTTTATACCAGCTACTTATGGGGGCTAGCAGGTAGAAAGGTGTGAAACTCAATTGACAGGCGTAATCTTTCTATTGTACAATGTATTAATAGGAGTACCATTAAAGTTTACTGTCCGGTTTAATGAAGCTTTCTATTTTTCAAAAAGATCTTTTATTTTGCACCCCGATATTATGCAATAAAAATTTATAACCAATTGATAACCATGTCTTCTCTGTCCTTTGACCATTCTGAATTATCCAAAAACTAAAAATAATGAGTGTCTTTGTATTTAAAGCATAGCTGTCAACAGTCGTTTTCTATGGATTCTTTTTCATCCTGGAGCAAAGCCTGTATTAGTCTCCTTTTATGATTGTCGGATAATTTCTTCTCTGCTATAAGCTTAACAATGTCATCCACTGTCAGCTTTATCTATTGGCGCGTTTGATAATGTCTCTAAACAATCACGCTGTACACAAATAAGTAGACTTTTCATTTAAAACTTTCTTGTCAATAAGCGCTTGTAAAACACATTTCTTAAATCTTTTGCTGGATATTCTGTACACAGCAGCGTTATCATTGTTGTGCGACTTGCAGCTACATACGGGCATATCTGAAATAAAAAAAATCTTTCACATATGCTACGTTAGCAATACGGCCCATGGGCCTCTTACTTTTATTGAAATACTGCGGATAACAACCTCATTTTCTAATTATTGTTTATTAAAAGGATTAAAAGTAATGTATAATGTTTATTATTCTCAGTATTCCATACATTTTACACATAACAGTCATACAATTCTTATTGATTTTTAAAATTAATTTTAAAATGTTTCAGGGGGGGGTCCGTTATCTTTTTTTATGGGTAGATCTAAATTAATGTTTTATTCAAACTATTTTTAATACATAAAAATTAACCTAATTTACTTTCAATGAGCGTTTACATGTTTTACACATTAAAAACGCAAATATATATAGCATATGTAGGCTTCCATACTTCAGTGATGAAAACCGGCGTCTCAAATAGCGTTTTCTCATGGAACTCGAGTTTTCACTCTCGATACCGACCTCTTGATGCGCATGCACAAATTAAAACGAACAGAAAAATTAATCCGAAATTAATTCGAAATTTCAATTTTCTCATTTACGGTGCATAATGTTATAGACAACCTCCATTTGTAGAGTACATAGAGTTATTTTTTCTGTTCGTCTTAATTTGTGCGTGCGCATCAAGAGGTTGGTATATAAAGTGAAAACTCTAGTTTTATGAGAAAACGCTCAAACTTTATCGTTTTTACTCTGCAACTATTGAGCACTTATCATTTTTGCAGCAAGAGAAAATGGAAGTGTGACAATTACCAAGGAAGATCAGATCATATTTTCAACCTTATAGTTAGAAGATAAATCATATTATCTCTTCAAAGGCAAGTAGTCGGTCATCTTTCTTCTACCTTCCTTTTCAACTGAAGAAACAAATGAACCGCGGATCTTTTATGTGCCATTTTTATCCTGTGTGTAATTATTACTCACAACAACAAACAGCTGAGTGGTATTAAAGTTGCGATTTCTTTGATTCAGAGATAACTTCGTTTTTAAATCAGATATTCACACCCAAATACGTCGTTTTAGCCATTAATGATATATTTAAATGCCTATATAGCTAACAGTAGATATATAGCTATATACAGTAATTAACAAGCATTCTGAAAGTATTGCATAAGCAATACACGTTCCATACCGGTTTGTATTATTTTATAAAAGCTTCGAACTATTTCAAAACTATTATACACGAGATGTTATGCTTTAATAAGAGATAAAAGAACAGAGAAAATTCAACCTATTCAGTTGATATCAAAATTAAAAACAAAATGGGTCAAATAATACTGTTTATTTCAACTCCTGTAATTTCGCCAACTCCATTACGTATTCGCTGGTAGAAATTTGTGAAAACAATGCACTGGTATGCACAATATCATTTCCTATCGTTTAGTGTATTACGAATCAAACCAAACCCTTAAACAGCCTAACCCGATAACGAATCTGATTATGATAATACCAACAAATAAATCTGCCGATTAAATTTACAACACAATAATTGACACTATTTTACAGAACTTATTTGTTTGTTAGAAATGATAAAAGCAATTGTCCTTTACAAAAATTTAGATTATTGATAATCAAAATTTGTACATGACAACAATTTTGATTATCAATAATCTAAATTTTTGTAAAGGACACAAATCTTTTTTGATACAAGAAACGCATCTTACTGACCACATCTGCCTCGTTTATTTAATACACGCTTTGGAATATAAAAGAATTATTTTCTCGAAAATATGTTAACCAGACGCAACAAAAGTATAAACTTGATCTGTTGTTTGACATTTTGAAGCTGTTTGGCAAGTTTCGTCTTATTCCTCAGACGCATAACGAAAAAAAAGTCTTGAAAACTGAACTGGGACAGACAGACGGACGGACGGACTGACTGACGGACACTGAGAAAAGCCATAGTCCCCTCCGGTGAAACCGGTAGGGGACTAATAACAGTTAGGTGGTTAGAGAACTATTGACGATATCAAACTTCAAAATATTGAAAAAACTGAGCATAAAACTAGGAGAACGTGTGATGTAGTCTAAATTTATTTTAGTATTTGTTATTATAATTTTTTATGTATTAATCACTAAACTCTGTATTTATTATCGATCTGATTATCCACTCCCCTCTCCCTTTATTTTACTAATGCTTTTTTTTTTTTTTTTTTTTTTTACACTTGTATCATTATGTTGTGCATAATTAGACTCTTGACATTACTTAAAGGTCATTCAAATAAATTTCAAATGAAATTGCGTCAATCATATTTTATACAACTAACCAATTACTGGCTGAGTAACCGGTTTCGATCGATTAACAGTTAAACGCTTAGCAATTGCCACGTCAGTTGTAGGAAGAAACAAACTGTGATTAAAAGCAGCTGGAACAAGAGAAATTATTACACATATGCACAAAAATTTACCATTTTGAAAAAAACATATGAAAGAATATCCAGGAAGGGTGGATATGAGAACCATCCGACCCATTGAAAGAGGGTCTTTCTATTAATAATCAAGATTTCTGCCTGTAATTCTCATGGAAAAAATCTTTTGGAGAGAAACTTGTAGAAATTGCATGCTTATGGTTTCGGACAGTTATACTAAATGGAATTATACTCGATCGAGTAAAACCTAGCATGCCTAAAATTGGCCATTTCCCTTAGACATTTTTTATATTGATAATGGTATTTAGTTTCGAGGAAAGGGTAGATTTGTAAAAAGAGAAAAACTATAGCAATTCTATATTTACGTAATACTATATACTTCAGACAAAAGTTAAGAAATTGAAAGCCCCCCCCCCCCCCCCCCCCGTCCCACACACACACACACACACACACAATTCTGGTTGTTTTAGACACTATTCAAACTCGTGTGTCAAATATTTTAAAATGCATCAGCGTAAAATTTACTAAGTGTAAATGGCAATTTTCCAGATTTTCGCTGCTCTAAATATAGATTACACGCGTATCGTCAAACCGAAAGTAAAATATTTCTTCGTAATGGCCGAGCAAAAACTAGGATCGTCCGTAAAAGAAAGGCCATCAAAGTGTACAAAACTGTTGGTGGCCGCGATAGACTTTGGAACTGTTTATTCCGGCTATGCTTATTCGTTCAAATCGGAATGGCCTAATGTTATGACCAACAAATGGAGTGGCGGAGATCTTCTCACATACAAGACACCGAGCGCCCTGTTGTTAAACCCAGACCAGTCTTTTAATTCATTTGGATTTGATGCTGAAAAAAGATATGCGTCGTTAACAGATGATGGTAAAGATTGTAAGAAGTACTTCTTTTTTCGACGATTTAAGATGATTCTCAAATCTTCTCTGGAAAAGGTATTTTATTTAATAATCGTCTGAAACCACTGGGGCTTGATTGTCGGACAATGTCGTTCAGTCGCGTTTGCTGTTCAGAACAAAAATAGCTAAAATTGGTAACCTATTATTTGTGTTTCTATGTATTACAATCGGAATTATGGTACATGTATATGTACATAAGTGTACATATACGAGGGTTGTTCGGAAATTATTGAGACATTTACTCTTACTCCTTTGTGAAAAAATTATAAATTATTGAAATGTATTTTGAAGTTAATGACATCATTTGGTCCTTTCTGGTAAACTAACAAACTTGCCGACATCCAATGACCTTGGCGCAGCCACAAACTCATTGCAGCGTCGTTTTAACTTTTTTCCCTTAGTCCTATGATTTAAACACCTTACAAACGAATGGAAAACATGAAATATTCATGTTTCATATTTTATTTTTATTTTTAAAATGGCAACAGTTACATATTTTTTTCCATTCTAGATTTTTTGCGAATAAAATCGAGTTATTCTTCCCAAAAGTCAACTTGCTGTAAAATTTCTGTTACATTCATCCTGTATATATTTTACAACTGTTAAAATCAGTTTGTGTGAAAAAAGTATGTATTTACATTTTTTTTATATTTAGACCTTTTGTTTTAATTCTAGTTAAACAATCAGTAAAAAAAAACGATTACCCAATTGCTTGGTAAATATTTAAGTGCTCTCTTCCTGTATCAACTAGAACACTAGTAAAACTTACTAACAAATTAGTCACAATAAATAGCATAATGAACATACATTTTATCAAGAATTGTAGGTCTAACAATACTTAAAATGAAGATGTTTAAGTTTTTTTAACTCCGAGTATGTGCCTTCGCCGGGTACCCCGACCACTGACCTGTTTATGTACTGTCATTAACAAACTATTTATTATTTTGTAATATTACTATGCTCAATTATTCAGTCAGGTTTCTTCAATGTCCATGCCAATTTTCATTAAAAATTCGCCATTAAGAAAGAGAGATATTTGTGTTGTGTCAAAATTTTCCGAACAACCCTCGTAACTGTAAATATATTTTTAAGACGTCTTCATCGGGGCTTTTTTGTTGGTCTTTTTATTATAAAAAAGGCAGTTTTTGGCTTTTGTAACAATACTATACGACAACCGAGCCCCTGTGTCAAAGAAAATGTATGGTTCATAAAATATATACGAATGAAATCGGTTTCAGTTTTTAGCTCACCTGAGCTGAAAGCTCAAGTGAGCTTTTCTGATCACATTTTGTCTGTCGTCCGTCTGTCCGTCCGTCTGTCTGTCCGTCTGTCCGTAAACTTTTCACATTTTCAACATCTTCTCGAGAACTACTGGGCCAATTTCAACCAAACTTGGCACAAATCATCTTTAGACAAAGATGATTCAAAGTTGTGAAAATTAAGGGCCACACCCTTTTTCAAGGGGAGATA
Organism: Magallana angulata; assembly: GCF_025612915.1. NCBI lineage: Eukaryota > Metazoa > Mollusca > Bivalvia > Ostreida > Ostreidae > Magallana > Magallana angulata. Next base: position 31,269,023 of record NC_069117.1, on the reverse strand, counting down.
ATTAGAAATTAATGAAAAAATTTGAGAAATTTTCAAAAATCTTCTTCTCAAGAACCAGAAAGCCAGGAAAGCTGAAACTTGTGTGGAAGTATTCTCAGGTATTGTAGATTCAAAGTTGTGAAAATCATGATCCCCGGGGGTAGGATGGGGCCACAATGGGGGGTCGAAGTTTTACATAGGAATATATAGCGTAAATCTTTAAAAATCTTCTTCTCAGAAACTAAACAGCCAGGAAAGCTGAAACTTGTGTGGAAGCATCCTCAGGTAGTGTAGATTCAAAGTTGTGAAATTCATGACCCCTGGGGGTAGGGTGGGGCCACAATGGGGGGTCAAAGTTTTACTTAGGAATATATAGAGTAAATCTTTAAAAATCTTCTCCTCAGAAACTAAACAGCCAGGAAAGCTGAAACTTGTGTGGAAGCATCCTCAGTTAGTGTAAATTCAAAGTTGTGAAAATCATGACCCCCGGGGGTAGGGTGGGGCCACAATGGGGGGTCAAAGTTTTACTTAGGAATATATAGAGTAAATCTTTAAAAATATTCTTCTCAGAAACTAATCAGCCAGGAAAGCTGAAACTTGTGTGGAAGCATCCTCAGGTAGTGTAGATTCAAAGTTGTGAAAATCATGACCCCTGGGGGTAGGGTGGGGCCACATTGGGGGGTCGAATATTTACATAGGAATATATAGAGTAAATCTTTAAAAATCTTCTTCTCAGAAACTAATCAGCCAGGAAAGCTGAAACTTGTGTGGAAGCATCCTCAGGTAGTGTAGATTCAAAGTTGTGAAAATCATGATCCCTGGGGGTAGGGTGGGGCCACATTGGGGGGTCGAAGTTTTACATAGGAAAATATAGAGTAAATCTTTAAAAATCTTCTTCTCAGAAACTAATCAGCCAGGAAAGCTGAAACTTTTGTGGAAGCATCCTCAGGCAGTGTAGATTCAAAGTTGTGAAAATCATGATCCCTGGGGGTAGGGTGAGGCCACATGGGGGGGGTGTTAAAATTTTACATAGGAATATATAGAGTAAATCTTTAAAAATCTTCTTCTCAGAAACTTATCAGCCAGGAAAGCTGAAACTTTTGTGGAAGCATCCTCAGGCAGTGTAGATTCAAAGTTGTGAAAATCATGATCCCTGGGGGTAGGGTGAGGCCACATGGGGGGGGGGGGTGTTAAAATTTTACATAGAAATATATAGAGTAAATCTTTAAAAATCTTCTTCTCAGAAACTTATCAGCCAGGAAAGCTGAAACTTTTGTGGAAGCATCCTCAGGCAGTGTAGATTCAAAGTTGTGAAAATCATGATCCCTGGGGGTAGGGTGGGGCACAATGGGGGGTCGAAGTTTTACATAGGAATATATAGAGTAAATATTTAAAAATCTTCTTCTCAGAAACTAATCAGCCAGGAAAGCTGAAACTTGTGTGGAAGTATCCTCAGGTAGTGTTAATTCAAAGTTGTGAAAATCATGATCCCTGGGGGTAGGATGAGGCCACATTGGGGGGGGGGGGTTAAAGTTTTACATGGGAATATATAAATAAAATCTTTAATAATCTTCTCAGAAACTAATCAGCAAGATGATTCTTTATAATTGTTAAGACTTTGGCTCCAGGACAATTCTTCGGCCTCACAAGAAGGTTCAGAGTTTGATGCAGCTAAATATCCCATATATAAACAATTGTAAAGGATCTTTTTGAGAACTGCAATACTCAACATGTGATATGACTATAAAATTGAAGCAGGCAGCTATTTTTTCATTAGAATCTTTTTGTATTACTGTATTGAGTTATTGCCCTTGATTTATTGATTCTTGATTATTTTAATTAATGCATCCACTGTTAACCAATTATTGTGATGATTATTTTTATACAATAATGAATATTCAATGTATATAAGTTGTTCTGCATAAGTAGTTTTGGGTAAGGCCGGATTAGTTTGTTTATTTTTGATTTCCAATTTTTAGATACTATGAATTATTTTAGGCCGGCACATATATAGGGACAGTGTCAATTATAATACAACGAGTGAATGTTTGGGGAAAAACTTGAACAGGTATGGATAGATTGAGTGGGTGGACACCCCTGCTCTATCTAATCTTTGTGTTTTTTAACCTATGATACAGAGTGTGCGGTAATTCCTGTACTATATCGCATTAATACAAGTGTGCGGTCATACCTGCTTGTGGTGGTTGGGGCAGAGCAGTAGTATATGGTCATCCCTGCTGGTATTCTGGCCTTTCTAGCGCAAGTGTGCGGCACTCCCTGCTTGCGTTAGGTTGAGCTGTTGGCGCAAGTGTACGGTTATCCCTACTTGTGTTAAAGCTGACATGAATTCATAAAAGCATTTGGTCGCCATATTAGTTTCGATCGCTCCTCTACTGCCACTGGGGTATATATACCGGTCGAGAAAGTTACGGTCGGTTGCTTTCTGATCGAGGCATTCAGTATGCACGGACTTCTAATTGCATGAACTACACATTGTAGTAAAATGTTTGTAGTAAAAAATAAAGAAAACAACAATCAATGAAATACAAAATATATTTATTCTTTGAAAGGATTTCCAAATAACTTTACTATTTTGCACAGACAGTGCTGCATCACTTCGCATTCACATCGAACACGTGTGTCGTTCATACAGAGTGAATAACGTCTGCGTCATTTTGAAAACCCCGGCGGCACTACATCCAATACAGTAGATAAATGATTGTAAATCCAAGAAAGTAACAACGTAATATCGTTTCCAACTGTTTCTACAAAAAACGCTCCGTTTCTAAAATCCATGCGATCATTGATATTGCTCGATCTGCCACAGTGTGTGGTTTGCGCATGTGTGCTGTTATAACATACACAGGTAAACGGTCCACAATTATGGAGGAATTTTATAAGTATCTGCGCCTGGATTTCAGTCTGTCTTGTTTCGTCGTTTATTGGATATATCTTGCCAGTGCAGTCATTTTATCTTTCTTCAAAACGCATTTCTACACGGCTTTTCGTCCAAGGTAACGTGTTCGGGTGTATGAAATAACTGAATGCGGTGAAGCATGAATAGTGCTCTCGGCCTTATATAGGGGGTGTGTAGCGGTGAGCAGAACAATAGAAATCTACACTAATATGGCGGTAGTCGGAGATAAAAGGGAAATAGTGCGTATTTATGAATTCATGTCAGCTTTAACGTTGGTACCTGTTGAGTTGTGTAGGTATGCGGTCATCCCTGCCTGCGTAATGTTGAGTCCCTATATATGTGCAGGAGCGGTGATTAAAGTCTGCTCTTGTAAATATTGGCAGCAATCAGGGCTATCCGAGTTCCAAGGGGGAAAAATGGATTTTATTTATACAGGATCTACATGTATTATTGTAGATTGTCCAGATTGTTTGTATTATGACTCCATTAAGCTGACTTTATCATACCTATTGTTCCTCAGGTGAGCGATGTGGCCCATGGGCCTCTTGTTTATTATAATTATTTATACTTATTACACAATTTACAGCATGCGTGAATGCAGATGCAGGCACTTACATATCAAGGAGGGGGGGGGGGGGGGGGTGGCAGGAAGGACCTTCCGCCCTTTTTTTCACAACAAGCATCTATACTACTATATTAAAATAATAGACTCGAATGTAGGGCTTTAAGGTAGTCCTATACTCGGCACTAAATGGGCTCAATCATTAAAAGCTTAGCTTTAAATGATAAATATACATTCTAGCAATACATATACAAAAGAAAATATGTATGTTTACATGCTAGTTTGTTTGTTATCACCTCTCAGACGGGTGTACCCCCTTGCGAAAATTATTGACAATTATGAAATTTGCCAGACGTCCGTTTTTCCTAAAAATAATTACCAATTTTGGGAAAATTAGAACTGAACATACAAAATATGGACTTGATGTATCAAAATAGAATACAAAAAATGCAATGCTAGTATCGCGTTTGGTAATTTTTTTACTATTTTATGGACTCAAACTTAAAATCTTGGTGTTTATTCTAAAGATTGACATCTTAGAAAAAAGATTTGGTAAAATAAATTATATGTTGACGGATTACTTTTCACGCTATAAGCTCTAAACCAAGTAGACCCTGACGAAAAAAATCCGTAAAAATCACATTTTGCTACAGTTTTCTGCCTAGATCTGTCAACAATGTTAGATATCATTTAAACATTAATTAATTGACAATTGATTAGATTCGAAATGGCTTCTGTCTCTAAATTTAAACCGGTTTCAGTAAAAGAAAAAGAGCACATTTACTATAAAAATCCCGAATGTCAACATGGTGTGTAAAACACGTTGTTGAAAAAAAATGTTGAATTCTGCAATGTTATGAACAATCTGACTGTTATTTTCAATGCAACTTTATTAGATCTAATTTTCTCCAAAATCGTTTATAAGCGATTCTGCAATTTTCTGCTACATTACGGGTATACTGAGTATGGTAGGCATTTTAACTGAGGCGAAGGGATTTCCTGAGACACAGTTAGATTATTCCAACTCAGCAGAGTGCAGTGAAATTATTAGCATTATTGTAAGCTTAAAGCTTGGTTATGCAAATGTCAACAATACGGTGTGTCGATGTTTCCAGGCTATTTCTTAAATGCCCGATATCATATGCAATGTCAACGCGTGCACGCACGGGTCAAAGTCAAGTATTTCTTAAATTAATTAACATGTAAAAAGTGAATAAATATTGAGTTGTCTCCCACGCCCTTTTTTTGAGCATGTAAAACATCGAAGATTATTAGGGATACATTGTTTACATTCATTCCCCGTAGACTTTTAGCTTCGTCCCACTTTTAAAAGCCTCTAAAAATATACAGGAGCACAATTAGGTGCATTTTACTCTTTTAGCATGTCAATGTATTTTATATCAAATCTATCTATTTATGAAAGGAGAAATATTATCCTCACTGTGTGTAATTTATAAAAAGGAAAGTTAGCACCCCCCACATTACTGAATATTTAATTTTTATAAAACAATAATGTTAACCCTGTAATATTAAAAATTCAGAAATCTTGGACCTGGCCAGGTTACGCTCGGACGATCACGTCAATCAAACTGGGTGCTATTGTTTCAAACGATTGACAAGCGGCATCATTTTGAAGTTTGTACAGGTAAAAAGGGGGCGTTTCGAAATGATCGGCCTTTAAAGAGTAAGCGAGTTCAGGCCATTTCAACAACATCAATTTATAATGGGGATGGAGGTGGACGATTTTGTACCATTTAGAAGCTAAACCATCCCTTTATGATTTAGACGTTAACAAATTTCAATCAAAAATTTTATGAGCAAGTTTGAAGGAAAGTTAAGACCTTAGTCTTTCCGTGTGAACTAAACACTGCTCTGCGTTCTGCAGAGTCCTCCGTGTTCGGAAGAACCGTATGATGGGGGTGCCCCCACTCAAACCCCTATTCCCATTATAAATTGATGTTGTTGAAATGGCGTGAACTCGCTTAATCTTTCATAATTTAACTTGTTTAAACCCCGCGTATTTCGTTACATTTTGTAAGCGTGTTTGATTTCTTCATATATGCAATTAACCTTCAATTAAATAAAAACATTTTTCGTTAATTTTATTATTATGATCGTGTTGATTCAGTTCGCTAAGGCATTCCTCCTAACTGTTGAAATTTTGGCATTTGTCCATCCGTCTTCTTGATTTATTAATAAACACATGATTGTACTCAGACCCACCCATTCTATTTATTCATATTCATGAAAAAGACATGAAGAGTCACAAACTATAACGAAATTCACTTTTACTGTGTCTACTCAATCACCGATAGTGTGTTAATCATAATACAATAATAAACTACCGATGCTATCAACACAAATCCGGGAGTGTCATGTTTTCCCTCTCGTTTGAAAATAATTAAAATTATGGTGGATTTTCTGTAATTCATTGACAATGTATAAAAAGGGGCCGCTGACATGTGCTAAGGGATATCATCCTTTTCATATTTATTTATTTCTCAATGTTTACGCACGACTACAAAGCTGTTGTTTTGACTATTAAACATTACAAATGTGGAAGATAAATAAAAGAATGTTGGATTAATTGTGAATTCCTCTTTAAGATTCCATTTTAAATCATGAATATCAATTCATAGTTGCTATAGTAGACAGGCAAGATTCAATATTTTGTCTGGGATATGCTATTGTTAAATTTTGACATCCTGAATAATATTTAACAGTATGATACTGAACTAATTTGCAAAGTTTTTTTTTTTTTTAGAGAGTTCACAGAAAAACACAATGCATCGCCGAGAATGGCTTATCTGTAAATGCTATGAAAGTGTTTACTCATTGCATCAATCATATGAGAAAACATCTTCTGAAAGACATAGAGGAAAAACTGGCAGGCGAAATAACCATGGATGACATTCACTTTGTTCTGACTGTCCCTGCAATATGGGATGACACTGCAAAGATGTTTATGCGAGAAGCTGCTGTGGATGTAATGCTCTCTCTCTTTCTCTCTCTCTCTCTCTCTGAAAAACTTTACCACCATTTTATTAAGAAATAAAGTACGAGTTATCGTGAATGTTGCAGAATAACCTCCGAGGTTAAGAAATGTTGTTTTGAAATATAAAAGCCGAGGATTTTATATTTCAAACAACATTTCGAGACCGAGGAGGTTATCCTTCAACATTCACAAAAACAAGAACTTTATTTCTATTCTACTAACAGTCCAGTATTTCTACAGTTCGTTTCTTCTATAGAGAGACGACCTAGGTCATTTTGATGGCTGTTCCGTGTAACCCCAACGGTTTTGTTAGTAATGTTTACATGTGTACCGATCAAAGGAATCACATGCAGACGACAGAATTTTTTTTTGAATTTTTAATACTCTTCACTTATTTATAAAATATCTTTGAGTAATATTCCTAATATTTTAAGGGCAATTTAATACGATTATTACTACTACACGTTATATATTTTATTTAAAAACACGCATTGAAAATGTGCTGGGGAGGTCCTAGGAACAGCCGCATTAATCTCTTATAAATAAACATTTGAGGCAATACACATCGTTTTGACTGGAACTAACACGTGAAATTGACATGGTTTTAAAAATCATTACGGTTTGAAATTGTACTTTCATTATCAATGCGAGACAAATAGGTATTTCTGACGTGGTATATTGGAGAATAATGTCCGCGGCATCTCTTTGATCCTGGCAATAACTGTAGTAGACTTTAAAATAAACATCAAGCATGATATGATCAAGCACGCCATGATATCATGTTGTTAAAATTGTTACTACGCGTTCAATTATGTTTTATGTTTTCATGTTAGTTTCCCTGTATTTATCTTCAACTTTTATGATTAGATTATGAATCTTGAAAAGAAATTTTCTGTATATATTTTACAATTTACGAAAACGTTTAGGAAAAGCACAACTTATAACTGTAAAAATCAATTTCAGTTCACACGACACACACAAGCTGAACCTAAATGACAAGTTTTTATTAGACCATAAGGTCTAAATGTGAAAGCGTCGTTGATAGTGGATATAAAGTAAAATTCATTGAACCAAAATGATGATTTTTCCCCCATACATTTCCTTAATTTGTCATTTTATTATTGAATTTTTTTGTAACAGAAAAAAAGTAGTATTCTCCAGATTTTTTTCCAAAATAACTATTTCAATATGATAACGATTACCTTATATAATTTTTTTAGGCGGGAATAAAAAGCGACCAATTACTGATCGCGTTGGAACCCGAAGCAGCCTCTATATATTGTCAACTGATGCATTTAGAATCGAACGAAAACAAGCGATTTTTTCTGGCGGGAAAAGAAATTGGTGCAAAATATATGGTCCTTGATCTAGGAGGTTTGTTAACTTTTTAACACCATTTGACATAAATTACGATTCCTAAAATGCAGATAAGATAAATTCAGTCAAGATATATCAATTCATATATATTGTATATTTCTTTAGTTTACCACGTACATTCTTAAAGTTTGAGTGAAAATTTTACATATTAGCTGTACTGTTTTCACTCATGATATGTTGATATCAAAGGGATATTTAGTGAAAGCTTGTAGTAGTTGGTACGACTTAACAAATTGTAACTGATTATTATAGGAGGAACAGCTGATATAACAATTCATCAGTTAAAGGAAGACGGGTCGCTAGCTGAGCTCGTCCCGGCGAGTGGAGGCAGTTGGGGAGGAACGTGCATCGATAAAGCCTTAAATGATTTTCTGACAAAAGTATTTGGGGAGACTGTCATGAAGATATTTAAGACCGATCCCGAGTATTTAGAAGATTATTTTGAGTTTTGGCACCGTTTTGAGGTCAAGAAGAGAAATTTCGAAACCAAGAGCAATAAGAACGATGAACAAAATGAAAAAGATAAATCCGAGTCTAGGTTTGCAATTCAAATTCCGCTGGCACTTACTGAGATTGTTGCAAAACAAAATAAACAAGATATGAAAAAAATGAAATCGGATGCAATCATAACCAACGCGATTCAAAAGTCACAATACAGGAATGATTTGACATTTGAATACGGCAAATTGTTTATGAAATCATCCTTTTTTATGACGATGTTTAATCCAACAACGGAACTTATTATCAATCATTTGAAAAAGCTTTACTTAGATATCGGACAGGATTTAAAAGTAATTCTAATGGTTGGGGGTTTTTCGGAGTGCAGCGTTATCCAAGAGGCTGTCAAAAAGGAGTTTGAAAGAAAATGCAGAGTGGTTGTTCCTAACCAGGCAGGTCTAGCCGTTGTCAAAGGAGCTGTCTACTTCGGTCACCAGCCAGACCTTATAACCGAGCGAGTCTCCAGGTACACATATGGAATTCAAACATGGCCGGCATTTAATGAGACTAAACATGACAAATCAAAACGAGTCGTAATGGACGATGGACCGAGATGCAGAGACGTATTTTTCAAATTCGTTGCCAAAGGAGATAAAATAAAGCCAGGAGACAAAAAGTCTTACATATTTAAATCTCTGAGACCAAATGCCGACACGCTCGATTGCGGGGTCTTCATTTCAAATGAAAAGAATCCAAAGTATGTGGACGATGAAGGGTGTGCAAAGCTTGGGACATTGAACATTCCACTTGATGGGGTCGACAGAAATGTCGATATAGAAGAATCTTTGATATTTGGAGACACAGAGCTACACGTGACTGCTTGCAACTGTATAAACAAAATGGAATACAAAGTAACGTTTGACCTGCTTTCCGAAAACATCAATTTCTCTTGAAACATGAATGAAGATTATCAAAGTGTAGGGTGAGACCATTAGGGTTTTATACAAAAAAAAACATAAGAAAACTTTTATGTGATAAAATTATAAACGGATAAAGAAATATATTCATTGAACTAAACTATATTAACATTTACACTGTATGTAACAAACTGTAATATGTGTGTGTGTGTGTGTGTATATATATATATATATATATATATATATATATATATATATATATATATATATATATATATATATATATATCTTCAGTGTGTTTTTTTTTACCAATTTGTATTTTGTTTATTCGCCTGTTCAAATTAAAATACACGGTTTTTAATTGAATACAGATCATATGAATTGAAATATGTGCAGGAAAAATGTTCAAAATACTTTGATATAAAGATTATAGTTGTTATTGTATGTACATATTTGAATTAAGAATGAAAATGTCATTCGTTTCTAGAGTTTTATCATAGTGCTAGTCATATTGATATTGGGAATGAGTTTATATACGTGAATATTTTAATATACATTTTTTTTGAAGATTGAAGTCCTTCTAAACACATTTCGTTTTATACAGCACATCAACCAAGCTCCATACCGACTAAACTACCGTCGAGGTTGACTTTTTATAGTAAATTGGAACAATTTACACAGTTCAAATACGGAAGGAAATTAAATTTTCGGCACCTCTCTATTATTTCACTCTCATTCCAAGTTACTAAACCCGCCAGCAATAGTATGAATTTTAGTTTAATGTTGGACTGTTTTATGTGAAACAAAACTTCACAAGCAAAACATATTGATGCAAGCGTCAAATGGGTCGCAAAAAATATAATTGTTGTATGAATCATCATTAGTTTTTTCCTAAATATAATTATAAATCTTTTCTACACTTAAATTAAGTTTATGAAGATAATCATGGCTATTTAATTGCATGAGGTTCTCAAAAGTATTTTTAAAAAATCAGGTCAGCTCAAATTTTCAGGTCAATTCAAATTTTAAGGTCTTTCATATTTTTCGTAAATAATTGATATGGATGTTATTTCATGATATTTTTCTACCACAACTTACATGGAAATATAATAAATACACACACAAAGTCATTTTATTTGACGCAGAACATAGAAATTCAAATATATCATTTATATAAAATTTCATGTCATTCAGGTCTTTAGTATTTCAGGTCTTTAGTATGTCCCGTATACCGATCCCGATACAATGAAAACTCTGAAATTTTTTTGAATAGATTATAATCTCGATAAAAACGCACCTAATGCGACAGTCTATGACCTACATTATTTACATTTACGAGTAAAACAAGAAATATGTAATATTTTTTAAAGGCATGCAACATATTTCTACATGCAAATTTACTTTTAGTTCATAAAAATAGGCATAAAAATAATTCTATTAAAAAAAAACTATCCCGCAGAAACGCAGTTACAATATCTAACTGTATATCAAATATACCTTCTGGCGGCCCGTAATAAAATAAATAACCTGAATTTATATTTTCTGCTTTGTGTAAGTCAAGCTCTCTCGAAGATAGTTGTTTATGCAATTTGAGAATGTATTCATATATAACCTATACTTGTTACCGACATGCTCAGATACCTTTCTATGTACGCTAGTTTATTTAAATTGTGCCTGGAAAAGGAGAGAATGGTATTTCAGACAGTCTAGAAATTAGGTTCATTATTATATCTGATCTAAACGTTGTTGATTTCCTAAATGTTAAGACTAATCTTTCATTTTTTTCCAATAGCAATTCAAGCAAATGTGTTTGCTTATTAAGATTTTTCCCCTCACAAATATGATAATCCATTCCGTATTCCATGTGATATACATTATGAACCCAAGACTTTATTTTAGTCGGAATGTCAAATGGTATGCAATATCCTTTCTGTGTGCAAAATAAACGTAATTAATTCCATAACAAAACATAGTTCAACTAGTTAGCTACAGAAATCGAATATTTTTTTTCATCGTGTTTGGATTTTTTTTTTATGATACTTTCTTGCATCCTGGTTCTTGGATATGTATATTTCAGAAAACAACATTTGGTTTTGCGTAAACAAATTACAGAGTTACTCACATCGTTATTCCCAAAGAGTTAAGGGAGAGACGTCCTACTTTACTATTCATATACTTGAGTTTGTTTTTACATTTAGATTTATGACCACGTATTGGCTTTTAAAGAACATTTCCATTCATTTTCAACCTGTGGAGGAGTCACTTTGCTTAAGTATTTAAAATTGTTTTATATAATTCAGGTATGCAGTGTAATATAAAGAATCGGTTGGTAAAAAAGGTAATACCCAGCCACCCCTCCCCCGGCTTCCCCCTACCCCCACCTTCCCACACACACACACCGGTCGATTTTAAACAGCGTTTACCTTTATGTTATAAAGTAAAACATTACAACTCGGTTAGGTGCATGGTCGTGAACTTCACTACATTGTAACTGGCAAATATCCAGGCCATTTGGTGATTAAATAAGGAATAAGGAATCATTCTTTGAGTATTATGAGGTGATAATTTCGGTCGGGGCGTGATCAAATCCAATAAAGCCCGAAGGGCTTTATGATAGGTGATAATTTCGGTCGGGGCGTGATCAAATCCAATAAAGCCCGAAGGGCTTTATGATAGATTTGATCACGCCCCGACCGAAATTATCACCTCAAAATATTCAAAGAATGATTCCTTATTACTTATATTTATATAATTTTAAGCCATCATACGATTAAATATATAAATATAAATAAGCAAACCTCGCTGGCGCCTCAATTTGGCGTCATTTGTATTATGGGTTATATAGTACAAAATCGATACGTAATGTTATCACAGGTAAAGACATTGGAAAATGTAAATATATATAGATGTTAATCGTCAAGCCGTCAAACCGAAAGTAAATAAGTTTTCGCTATGGCTGAAAAACAACTAGGATCGTCGGTGAAACAAAGACCATCACAATGTACCAGACTGTTAGTGGCTGCTATAGACTTTGGAACTGTTTATTCTGGTTATGCCTATTAGTTTAAAGCGGAATGGACCACTGTAATGGCTGCCAAATGGAGTGGCGGAGATCGTTTCTCCCACAAGACACTGAGCGCCCTACTGTTAAACCCAGATCAGTCTTTTAATTCATTTGGATTTGATGCTGAGAAGAAATATGCGTCGTTAACAGAAGATGGCGAAGACTGTAAAAAGTACTTCTTCTTTGAACGTTTTAAAATGATTCTGAAGTCGTCCCTGGAAAAGGTAATTCCACCTTCTTGTTTTCTATTTTGGTGGTTTTTTCATTATTATAACATTATTGTTTTTAATGATTATGATTTTACAAGATCAAAATATGTAATCAAATATCACTTTAAAAAAAATCTTCCTCTACAAAATTCACGCATTGCAACTACCATTTTAAATACTGTTCAAATACATGATTTGCGTATCCACTCCGTAGATGCTTCAATGTAATAATTAAATTCAAATGTAATAAGACACTTTTAAAGTATCAATAAGTGTTAATGTTTGTGATAATGAAAATGAAATTAGATTTAACATTTTAAAATTCAAATGATATTTAGTCAGATAATGCACAGGCACTTGTTTCTGAGAAAAAAATTTACCCTATAGTATGATAATAACACAAGGTATCTAACTCCGAATGAGATAAACCACCCCCTCCCGTGTGTTGCAGTCGTTTTCGCTTTAATACGAAATGCAATGCAAAAGTGTTCAGTACCATTTTCTTCTACAATAAATTATCTAAACAACCATATATAGCATGCTTACTTTTGTTGTATTCTAATGTGCATAATCTGCGTCAAAACATGATAGATTCCAATTGAACCGTAGGCACTGACATGATAATATCGCCGAGAATAGTAATTTGGATTCTGATCGGCTAGGACTCTGTTTCTAAAATTACACAGGAAAACAGAACGAGTTATTTATAACCTCGAAGGAAAAACATGGATGCCAAACAAGTCGCGGCCGTAGAAGTTGTCATACCATTAAACTATATGTGGCAAACATTTTTTCTCAGAGTGAGTTGTCAGTGAGATTGACAGGCACCCAGATTAAAAAAAAACCGTTGGTATTATACAGAATTATAATTCTTGTATGCTGTAGGTTTTTTTTAATAGTAAAATCAGAACCGAGTGACTGTGATTTTTTAAATTACAAAATATACACAGCCCATCGTAAACTATGTATATAACGTTAACTATATTGAACAAAAAATGTTTTTGTGTTTTTCTTTATATGTGTAAGCTGTCTATTATATAGTTATTCATTTAATTCATAGTTAAATGTTGTATTTAATTCATACCATGAACAAAATCCTTCTTTATGCTCCTTTGCAAAATTCACTGTGTTTTCAAATTCTACCGCCTGAAATGTTTTCAAAATCCACTATCCGGTGATTATCTTCTTCTTTCTTTCAACGCAATGAAAATTCCCGAGGTATACGAAAAACCTTGGAATTCACCAGTAGCTAAAATAGCAGCTAGCAGTGGCTAATCATCAATTCATATTTAATTAACGAAACGTTTATTTTGCAATATTTTATTTTATTTAAACATCATTAGTTTTTTGCAAATTTTAGACACTGAAAATATTTTTTAAATCACGTTATTTTATTTTTTTTATTCTCTGCGATATTATCATGTCAGTGCCTACGGTTCAATTTGGGTCTATCGTGTTTTGACGCCGATTATGCACATTAGAATACAACAAAAGTAAGCATGCTATATATGGTTGTTTAGATAATTTAATGTAGAAGAAAATGGTACTAAACACTTTTGCATTGCATTTCGTATGAAAGCGAAAACGACTGCAACACACGGGAGGGGGTGGTTTACCTCATTCGGAGTTAGATACCTTGTGTTATTATTATACTTTAGGGTAAATTTTTTTTCTCAGAAACAAGTGCCTGTGAGATAATGGTATAAATTAAATGCATTTGAAGCATTAATATCGATGTCACATTCCCTTCTAATAATATGTCAATTTTCATCAACACAACTTTATCTTCTGAAGTTGCATGCGTAACTAAAAACATTTTGCCATGGGAATGCCGCTTCACACTCAATGAAATACATGTATTAAATTAACTCGCCGATTTCTTTTCAAGAGAGTTCACAGAAAAACACAATGTATTGCGGAAAATGGTGAATCTGTGGATGCTATGAAAGTATTCACACATTGCATCAATCATATGAGGAAACATCTTTTGGAAGACCTAGAAAATAGGACGACAGCCAAAATAACCATGGATGACATAACCTTTGTTCTAACAGTTCCCGTCATATGGAATGATACAGCAAAGATGTTCATGCGAGAAGCAGCTGTCCAGGTAAACATCTCAGTCCTTTCGTGATACAGTAGATTCAACTATGAATAAAGTGATGGGTATTGATACAATTAAATGCAGCAAGATCATGACTTCAGCTAAAATTTGTCTTTTATTAACATGTACATTACCCAACCAAAATATTTCTTATATAGTAAAAATCTGAACATAACTTGTTGCGAAACAAGCGGGATAAAGCTAAGTTGTGAATAAGGTGCAAGTCATGTATTTGTTTATATGTGCTTTATAGTTTTAGTTAAAGCAGATGTTTGTATTTGATGATTAATTGTTAACAAGAATTCTTGTGTTCTATTTTCTAATTAATTTTCAAACTTTGGTTTTAAACATGGTGTTTTTTAAATTCTGAAATCTCCAATGTGTATTTTTTTTGTCTATTGTGTCTACACGTGTACAACAATAGAAAAATAAGGAGCAGACCGAAGATCTGATAATAATCAGCCTCTACACAACTTTTCCACAATATCCTGATTCATGCAAACTGAATTTAATTTTTTATAGGCGGGGATAAAAAACGACCAATTGTTGATTTGCATTGCAACCGGAATCAGCTTCTATATATTGCCAACTGATGCATTTAGAATCAACTGCCAACAAGAGATTTTTCTTAGCGGGAAAAGAATCTGCTGCAAAATACATGGTCCTTGATCTGGGGGGTAAAACCCCTATCCATTGCACATGCTATAAAATCCCGATAGCAAAACCTTATTCATATCATAACATATTATCAAACATTCGTTCATTTTTGCTTCAATTTAAAGCTGCATGGTCCTATTATATTTTGGGGGTGGGGGGGGGGGTATTACAGTATCAAATGATTTCCCATAAAAAATAATCATCTTAGAAAGTTATAAATGTTCGCCTATTTACACCAGCAGAATCGATCTCGTGCAATCACCATCTCAGAATCGATGTAAGAAATATTCAAAGTAAAGAAACTTTTATTTTTTAGCTTTTCTCCTTTTCACATCATGTCAATTTGAACGTCACGATTATTTCTTAAATTAAAATCGTTATTATCTTATTAGGAGGAACAGCTGATATAACAATTCACCAGTTGAAGGAAGACGGTACTTTGGGAGAACTTGTTTCGGCGAGCGGAGGCAGTAGGGGAGAGACATGCATTGACAAGGCATTCAATAATTTTCTGACAAGTCTATTCGGAGAGAAGGTTATGAACATTTTCCAGACGGATCCAGAGTACCTAGAAGATTATTTTGAATTTTGGCAACGTTTTAAAGTCAAGGTGAGGACTTTTGAAAACTCGCAAAATGAGGACAAAAATGAACAAAAGGAAAAGTATCAACCTGTATTTCAGATGTCACTAGCTATTGCTGAAATTGTAGCAAAACAAAATAATCAAGATATAAAAAAAAATTAAAAATAGATGCGGTCATAAACGACGTTATCAGAAAGTCACAATACAAGAATGATTTGACGTGTGAATTAGGTAAACTTTGTCTGAAGTCGACTTTTTTCAAGCAAATGTTTGATCCAACTGTTAAATTCCTTATCGATCATTTAAAAAAGCTTTACACAGAGATCAGACAGGATTTAAAAGTGATTTTGATGGTTGGAGGTTTTTCGGAGTACAGCGTTATCCAAGACGCTGTCAAAAAGGAGTTTGAAGGAAAATGCAGAGTGGTTGTTCCTAACCAGGCAGGTCTAGCCGTTGTCAAAGGAGCTGTCTACTTCGGTCACCAGCCAGACCTTATAACCGAGCGAGTCTCCAGGTACACATATGGAATTCAAACATGGCCGCCATTCAACGAGACAAAACATAACAAATCAAAACGAGTCGAAATGGAGGATGGACCAAGATGCAAAGACGTATTTTTTAAATTCGTTGCCAAAGGAGATAAAATAAAGCCAGGAGACAAAAAGTCTTACATATTTAAATCTCTGAGATCAACTGCAAAGACGCTCGATTGTGGGGTCTTCATCTCGAATGAAAAGAATCCAAAGTATGTGGACGATGAAGGATGTGCAAAGCTTGGCACATTGACCATTCCACTTAATGGGGTCGACAGAAATGTCGATATAAAAGAGTCTTTAATATTTGGGGACACGGAGCTCCACGTGACTGCTTGCAACTGTACAAATAAGATGGAATACAAAGTAACGTTTGACCTACTTTCCGAAAATATCGATTTATCTTAAAAGTGAAAGGGCAGACAGACTGAAACTATTTATGATTTCATACAACAAAGTTTTCTTTATTTGAAAAACTACAAATAGATATAGATATATTCGTTGAACTAACCTGTATTCACCTTCACACTTTATATATAATCATTTCCCAAAGTATTTTTTCTTTATAAGTTCCGTACAGGTGAAACTACGGGGAAGGGGTGATAAAGTCTTTGTCGCGGATTTTCAGTCATTCTCTCCTTACTTCGTTTTCCGGACTTTTTTTTGGTTATGGTTTTTGCGAATTGATTTCAAACTTTCCGTCTTTGTTTATAATGTTGCCCTAAAGATAGAATATAAATATTTTTTACTTTTAATCAACAATAATAACTTTTAATAAGTTAATTTTTTTTGAAAATAACTTATTTACAATCAGTTACAATGTAGATAAAGATTCTAAAACCGGTTTTATAAGTGTTAGGAAAGAGAAGACGGGACTCTTTTATGCAAATCTTACTGTACTAATGAGTTCCAAGGAAAATGCAGTGGATTTTCTTACCAAGCAAGTTGTCAAAGGAGCAGTTTTTCTCCAGGCATCATCCAGACCCGATCTCAGAACGAGTCTCCAGAAACACAAATTCAATTCAAATAATTCAAACATGGCATCAAATGAAGGCAAACAAATCAAATCAAAACGGACGATAAAAGGTCATATGTAAAGACATAATATTTCAAATTTGTAAGCAAGGGAGAAAAAACAAAGTTGGGAAAAAAGAAATCCATCATACCAGCATTAAAATACCTGAAATCAAATGCAAAAAATCCTCAGTATACGGACGATGACGGGTGTTTAAAGCTTGAGACATTGACATTTCCACGCGATGGGATCGATAAAATGTTGACATGTCTTTCGCAATTGAGACATTCACACACACACACGCACGCACGCACGCACGCATATATATATATATATATATATATATATATATATATATATATATATATATATATATATATATATCAGGCTTGGGGTAATGCTAAATGTAATGGTAATGCATTGCAATGCATTACATGTTTTCAAAGTAATGCTAGTAATGTGTAATGCCACAAATTTAGCATTACAAGTAATGGTAATGTAATGCATTACTTTCCAAAATCTACTGTAATGCTGGCATTACATGGCATTACTTTGCATTACATGTACTATGCTTTTCTACGCAAGTTCATTTCTAAAACTGTGATGAATTGAATAATTGAAATTGTATTTGATTAAAAATTGTTTTAAACAAGAAAAATAATTATTGAGATAAAGGTAGTTTAGTTGTATGATTTTAAAAAAAAATCCATTCTTAAATTGTCAATATAACTACCTATAACAACACAATTTCAAAACATTTTAAGACTGTTGTTATTAAGAATTTTATATCATTTGAAAAATTTATTCCAGTTAGTTGGGCATTCAATGAATTCTTTACTGTTAAGAATGTGTTAACAACACACAATGCCCCCAGGATAATCTAAGTATCAAAACAATCCATTGTTTTAAGAGGTGCTAAACATCCCAATTCCCACCCTTCTCTTAACTGTGTTCCATTAGAATAGAGAACAGACATACACCCTTTAAAGCAAAAGCGAATTCACTGTCTAGTCATGATCTCTGAAAGCTTAAAAATTATTTCCATTAATGAGTATTATAACCTATTGAAAATAATTTTACTCTCTCTCTCTCTCTCTCTCTCTCTCTCTCTCTCTCTCTCTCTCAACATCTGTGTTGTAGTGTTGTACATTAAATAGTTTGTACTGAAAGAAAATACAAGATTCATGTATTTTATTCTATTATTGCCTAAACACTCATATCTTAGATTTTCAATCCCAACGGGATGCAGTTAAAAAATGAAACCTTTGGAACTTTGCTGATCATAAAGTGCAACAGCAATCTTGTATAAGTCATTAAATTTGAACCTGATAGTGAATATGAACCTGTAAATAAGTTTATTAATACATGTAAGCGTGTTTTATATATGAAACATTTGCAAAAAAATTTTATTTAGTTTTTAAACTACTTTAATTTTTTTGAAACTTATTGTCAACTTTTCAAAAAGTAATGGTAATGGTAATGCATTACTTTACTCATGTAATGGTAATGTAATGCATTACTTCAAGAAATTTAAGTAATGGTAATGGTAATTTAATGCCCAAATTCATAAAGTAATGGTAATGTAATGCATTACTTTACAATGTAATTCACCCCAAGCCTGATATATATATATATATATATATATATATATATATATATATATATATATATATATATATATATACCTCAGGTTTTGAAATGTAAACACATTTATTTACTGGGTTTTTAAAGGATTTGTACGAACCTTTAGAAAACACATTTAGTTATTTTTATTTATAAATAAAAGGTTCAAAAGGAATTGGAATTTTAACAACTGTTTGATTTCTTCCGCGTTTTCTTTTGTTTTTGTTTTTTGCTCATTTTGCCAATTATTTTATTAAAATTCACAGAAATTGGTTATTCTCATAATTCTCATTGTCGTTGATATATTTTTATGATTATGTTTACAATGTACTTCTGTCTATAAAACAGTAGAAACGATTTTTTTGTATTGTCACATTTATTTCTAGAACGCATTTTCTCCATTAACTAATGAAGATAAAATAAAAAATAAATAAAACCTCTAGATTTTATATTTGACTACATATACATAGATTCTCTGAAATAGACTATAAACACGAGGCACGTTTTTGCAGCGAAACTGAAAGGGTCAAATAAAAACACGTGGTCTAAAATTTAAATGACAATAACATTCGCAGGGGTGATTCCTAAGTCTCTCATTCATACAGAAGTTCCCCGATTAGTTTCGATTTGTCAATCGTGTTGTTACATGTAGTTATCGAACGACAGTGGGAACTTATATACTATACCAGTACATATACATGTAGAATAGCTCATTGTAATGATCGGAGCTACGCGTACAGCTGATTAACTGCGAATCAGAGCTACCCGAACAGACAAGCAAGAGCCTACGCGTACATTAAACAATATCAATTTATAGTCAGAAAAACCTCACGCGGCGAAGGCGTCCCGGTGCTAAAATACGGCTGGAAAACGATATTATTTGAATCATCGCAAAAATACTTTGACCGGGAGTATTTCTTAAAATCTATACATGTATTACATTTATTAACACGCCTGCGCAGTTTCGAAGAACTAATTGCTTCCTTCATACATGTAACTTTTTAAAGTTTTCAAAGTTAACATATTATTATTTTATTTTTACAACAAGAAACATTATCTTTTTTGGCAAGGAAAATGAGGAACACTCCTCGGTATATTGTGATTCAATTTACTATTGAATTTTTGTAGTTTTGATCCAATAAGATTTTTTCCAAAGAGAAACTTTATGATTTAAGGATGGAAATGATGAGCATAAACTTATTCTAGTTTAGTAGACCATATACAAGTTGAGGCACTGTCTGTCCAGATATTAGTTATTTACGTATTTTCAATCTACGATGAAACTACTGTACGCAGCACTACTTGTTCTCTCGCTTCGGCGAACAGCGCCACCCAAAACTGCACACTTCCATTCTTACACTGAATAAATGTATTTTAAAAAGTCTGGGACAAAGTAAATTGGCGATATCAGTAGTAAATTGATGACCAGTACTATTTCTTTCCACAGAATTGTGTGAAATTATATTTAATTGGTCCAAAGCTAGCGCAAATCATTGTGTGCAGTGAAATGCATTTTTTTAACACATACGGAAGTGTAGCTCCCAGGTCGTCCGTCCGAATTTTTTAGACGGAGGCTACCGGTCAGCTTGCATGTGGCGTCGATATTGAACTTGGTGGATTTGACAGACACCAACGCCGTTATATGAGAAACAAGAATATCGTATGAAAACTGTTTGTTTTCTTGCATTGCCATTTGTTTTATCGATGTATGAACATTTTTTCTGTTGTTTTCTTTCCTTATCAACCCTGGATGACTAAATATACTGTTGTTTGAGTTTAAACCCGTATTTTATCGAACAAAAATGCCGAATTCGGAAAATTGTTTGCTTCATGAACTTACTCAAATGTGTAACACATTTTGCGTATAAATGCACATCACATGTAGCAAAATGACAATCATTCAAAACACTTTTGTTATAAGAACACATTTTGTTAACATATATTGTCATTCTTCCGGATGAGTTTTACATGACATTATTAATAATCTTGATAATACATATTGTGCAGGCTTGGGGTGAATTACATTGTAAAGTAATGCATTACATTACCATTTCTTCATGAATCAGGGCACTAAATTACCATTACATTTACTTAATTTTCTTGAAGTAATGCATTACATTACCATTACATGAGAGAAGTAATGCATTACCATTACCATTACTTTGTGAAAAGTCAATTAGTTTTAAAAGAGTAATTTAAAAGCTAATTAAAGAGTTTTTGTAAATGTTTCATAAATAAAACATGTTTAAACATATTTACAGGTTCATGTTCACTATCAGGTTCAAATTTAATGACTTAAACAAGATTGCTGTTGCACCACTAGTATATGATCAAAGTTTCACAGGTTTCATCTTTCAACTGCATCCTGTCGGGTGTGAAAATCTAAGATACATGTATATAAGTGTTCAGGTAATAATAGAAAAAAATACATGAATCTTGTATTTTCTATCAGTCCAAACTATTGTACTTAATATATGTATAGAACAGAGAGAGAGAGAGAGAGAGAGAGAGAGAGAGAGAGAGAGAGAGAGAGAGAGAGAGAGTGTAAAACTATTTTCAAATAATACGGTTATAATACTGGAAGTAATTTTTAAGCTTCAAGAGATCATGGTTGGACAGTGCATTCTTTTTACTGCATTCATTTTTGCTTTTAAGGGTGTATGTCTGTTCTCCATTCTAATGGAACACGTATAGCCAATAGAAGGGTGGTGTTGGGGTGTTTAGCACCTCTTTAAACAATAGAATGTTTTGATACTTAGAACAACACTGTGTACGGTTGACACATTCTTCACAGTAAAGAATTCATTGAATGTACAACTAATTGGAGTACATTTTTCAAATGATTTGAAAATCTTGATAAGACACTCTGAAAATGTTATGAAATTGTGTTGATATAGCCAGTTATATAATTTTTTTTTTAACATGTTTAATCATACAACTAAAATATTTTTATCTCAAGAATTATTTTTCTTCTTTAAAAACAACTTTTAATCAAATACAGTTTCAAATACAAATAAACATGCACAGAAAAGCATAGTAATGCAAAGTAATGCCATGTTATGTCAGCATTACACTAGATTTTTGAAAGTAATGCATTACATTATCATTACTTGTAATACTAAAATTGTGGCATTACACATTACTAGCATTACTTTGAAAATATGTAATGCATTGCAATGCATTACCATTACATTTATCATTACCCCAAGCCTGATATTGTGTAAAAGGTAACGCGGGGTCTATTCCTCGCTCATGTATAATCAAGTGTTATGAGTCAGAATAACCCTTTAGTCCAACAAAGATCAATCACAAAGAGTAAACTTTAAACGTAATAACTTATTTACAGTAATATATCTATACTACTATATTAAAATAAAAGTCTCAAATTTTTGGTCTTTAATACCGAGAAATTGGAAGAATACTGTCTTTTGTTTTATATATTTTAAACATCATTGATACTTGAAGATTACCAATTTGTTTTTATTTTTCTCAGTTAAGCTTCGCTAATTAACAATCAACGAAAATCCCTCAAAAAATCCCGGAAATCACCTGGATGTTTTGGATTTTACAATCCTGCGCTTGCGCAATACATTCACGCTAACGGGATCTTAAGTTTATGTTTCCACAATATCACATCTGCATGAATAAACTCAGAAATGATACTACAAATGCGGGTAAATTTTCATTGGACTTTTGTTATATATTCTGTTCATATATATTAATGATTTCTTATGAGAGAAAGTATAAAATAACAAATATACATTTCAACTATGTACTTACTTTTGTCTTCGTGATGACAAAAAACATTTGATTACATGCAAAAAAGTTACATTATATTAGATAGAATATGTTTTATCGTAAAAAAGAATAATGTCATATGGACCCAGTTTTACAATGAAAATACGTGTACGTTGGTGAAAAGGTGTTGAATTCTTCCATTCTATGGATTAAAATTTTTAGTTGAAAGGTATTTGCAGTCTCAAAAAGGTTTGTTGTTATGAATTTGACTGTCATTTTCAAGGCAACTTCATTAAGTAAACTGTCTCCAAAATCGTTCCAGAGCGATTCTGCAATTTTCTGCTACATTACGGGTATTAGGGAGGCATTATAACGGTGGTGAGGGCTTTTCCGGGACACAGTTAGATTATTCAAACTTGGGAAAGTGTAGTGAAATTAAGTAGGCTTATAGCTTTGTTATGTAAATGTCATTAATAAGGAATGTCGATGTACATGTACCTATTTCGTAAATGTACGATACGCAATGTCAACCCGTGCACGCACGGGTCAAAGTCTAGTTTATATATATAAATATAAAAATACAACTTACACTATAAGAATCCTAACTAAAGAGTGTCCGTTACAACCTTCCGAATAGTTCAAATCACAATGTCCCAGTAAGTAAATAATTGTTTAATGTCTTCGAACACAAGTCCAATGAGAGTATCCATATGAGCACTGTTTACAGGTTATTTTTACTAAAATATAAATCTAGCTAATTCTAGAAATTATATGTACAAGAAGTTACACGAATTATCTTGAACTTATAATTATTTGATAAAATTCATTTTTACATAAAAAGTACAAACAGATTTAAGTAAATGTATAGGTAAAAATGTACACATTGTATGAAAAATGTATCAAAATGGGTACCACTGACTTTCCTTACACTCCTTTCTTTTCATTTTTTATTGCTTATTTGTTCTTCCCCTCCCCCTCCCACCCCATCCCCCCAAACTTTCCATTTTTTTCTACTCTGTTATTAATTTTTTTGTTTTGTTTTTATTACATGTTTTTTTTTCTTTTCTTTCTCATTTTTTCTCTACACTACATATACTTTTTAGCTCACCTGAACCGAAGGTTCAAGTGAGCTTTTCTGATCACCCGTTGTCCGTCGTCCGTCCGTCCGTCCGTCTGTCTGTCTGTCTGTCCGTCCGTCTGTAAACTTTTCACATTTTCAACTTCTTCTCAAAAACCACTGGGCCAAATTTAACCAAATTTGGTACAAAGCATCCTTATGGAAAGGGGGTTATAAATTGATAAAATAAAGGGCACAGCCCTTTTCAAAAGGGAGATAATTGCGAAACAGTAAGTTTAGGGTGCATGTCTTTAAAAATCTTCTTCTCAAGAACCACGGCACCAGAAATGCCAATATTTACACAAAAGCTTGTATATATAGTGAAGATTCTAAATTGTAAAAATCGTGACCCTCGGACCAAAACTGGGGCCCCAGGCGGGGTTCAAAGTTTAACATAGAACAACATATGGAAAATGTTTAAAAAATGTTCTTCTCAAGAACCACTGCACCAGAAATGCCAATATTTACACAAAAACTTGTATATATAGTGAAGATTCTAAATTGTAAAAATCGTGACCCTCGGACCAAAACTGGGGCCCCAGGCGGGGTTCAAAGTTTAACATAGAAATACATAGGATTTTTTTTTAAAAATCTTCTTCTCAAGAACCACTGCACCAGAAATGCCAATATTTACACAAAAGCTTGTATACATAGTGAAGATTCTAAATTGTAAAAATCGTGACCCTCGGACCAAAACTGGGGCCCCAGGCGGGGTTCAAAGTTTAACATAGAAATACATAGGAAAATGTTTAAAAATTTTCTTCTCAAGAACCACTGCACCAGAAATGCCAATATTTACACAAAAGCTTGTATACATAGTGAAGATTCTAAATTGTAAAAATCGTGACCCTCGGACCAAAACTGGGGCCCCAGGCGGGGTTCAAAGTTTAACATAGAAATACATAGGAAAATGTTTAAAAATTTTCTTCTCAAGAACCACTGCACCAGAAATGCCAATATTTACACAAAAGCTTGTATATATAGTGAAGATTTTAAATTGTAAAAATCGTGCCCCTCGGACCAAGACTGGGGCCCCAGGCGGGGTTCAAAGTTTAACATAGAAATACCTTAGGAAAATGTTTAAAAAATCTTCTCAAGAACCACTGCACCAGAAATGCCAATATTTACACAAAAGCTTGTATACATAATGAAGATTCTAAATTGTAGAAATCGTGCCCCTCGGACCAAGACTGGGGCCCCAGGCGGGGTTCAAAGTTTAACATAGAACTACATATGAAAAATGTTTAAAAATTTTCTTCTCAAGAACCACTTCACCAAAAATGCCAATACATACACAAAAGGTTGTATACATAGTGAAGATTGTAAAAATCGTGACCCCCGAACAAAAAGTGGGGCCCCAGTAGGGGTTTAGATTTTAACATATGTAGGAAAATGTTTTAAAATCTTCTTCTCAAGAACTATAGTGCAACTGTTTGGGATATTACTATGCATACATGTACATCCTTAAATAATGTAGATTCAAAAAATTGTAACTCCCGGACAATTGATGGGCACCAAGAGGGGTTCAAAATTTAAACATTTTAAAAAACATAAAGGAAAAGTTTAAAAATTTTCTTCTCAAGAACTACAATGTTTTAGTTTGTGGAATTTCTATGCATGCATCCTTCGCTTATGTAGATTCCTAATTGGTAAAATCGTGACCCCCGGACCAACACTGGGGCCCCAAGATGGGGTCAAAATTTATTAAAGAAATATAAAGGTAACATGTTAAAAAATCTTCTTCTCGAGAACTACAATGCTTCAATTTGTGAGATTACTATCATGCATACAACCTTGGATAATGAAGGTTCGACAGTTTTAAAATAGTGACCCCTGGACTAATACTAGAGACCCAAGATGGGTTTAAAGTTAAATGTAGAAGTACCGGTATATATGGAAAATGTTTAAAAATCTTCTTTTCGAGAACTACAATGCATCAATTTGTCAGATAACTACGTCAGCACCCTCAAATAGTGTAGATTCGAAATTATAAAAGCCGTGATCTCAATCTAATACTGGGGCCCCAAGAGGTGTTCAAAGTTTAGCATAGAAATATAGAGGGAAAATGTTGAAAAATCTTTTTCTAGGGAACTATAATGCTTCAGCTTGTGAGATAACTAGGCAAGCATCCTTAAATAATGTAGATTCCAAATAATTAAAACTTTAGCACTGGACTAATACTGTGGCTCCAAGAGGGGTTCAAAGTTTAACATAGAAAGATATATTGAAAATGTTTTTAAAAAGTTTTTCTCGAGAACTATAATGCTACAGTTTGTGAGATTACTATGCAAGGATCCTCAAATTGTGTAAACTCTAATGTAGTGGAACCAGGAGTTATCTTTCTTGTGTTCTGTACAGTCTGAGAGTTATTCCTCTTGAAGTGGAACTCTGCTATGTTCAGTTTTTCAGGTTGTGTACGTGCGGTCCCACCGCAGTGCTTCACATTTTCATTCCTATGTTACTATTTATGTTATTCAAGCCAACCATAAACCTCGGACCATAACTGGGTCCCCAGAAAGGGGTTCAATGTTTAAAATAGAAAAAGCATATGCTACGAAATGTAATGTTACAAGGAACTGCTGTTCAGGCGAGCGATGTGGCCCATGGGCCTCTTGTTTATTTTCAACCTTAGCAATTAACCATTATTTTTCTATCTTTTTTTAATTTTCATTTTCCTATCATAAGCTATTTGTTTTGTTTATTTTTTTTGCACTGTACCTCCTTCCAATGCTATTTAACAACAATTATGTTAATAATTGTATTTATGTGTTGAATGCTATAATTTTATTTGCTTATTTATTGTATTTTTCATGTATATGTTTCATTAGATAAGTTGCATTTCTTTCCCAGGCCTTGTAGTGGTCGTTGGCCATATTATGTAATTTCCCTGCAGTGGTCACTGTCCATGTCTATTTTTAGCCCAAATTCTTAGTCTAAAAACCTCCAAGTGACCTATCATGTAATTGATAAAAATCCAATGGTGAAATTCTCCCCAAATTTAATTTAATAGCTAATCAAATTAAGCGATACGGTAACGTGGTTTGATGCGGTCAGTATCTGACCGGTGAGATTAGGGTCATTCTGTCTTCATCTCTGATAGTGTTAGCACGAGTAATGTTTTGATACACCCACCACCATCCCCGTTTCACCACTCCAATATTCGAAAGTTGCATACATGTACAAAATATTGTTCTTTTGCATATGGCATATTTTATTTTTGAGGTGCCATCTTTTTGCTGGTTTTGTATATATTGTATATAATTTTGAACAAAATATTGTTTTTCTGTATTTTAAGGGGATCAGCATATTGATAAGTTATTTAACATTTTGTGTGAACAGCTTTGGGTCTGATCCCCTACTATGTTGTTTATATTTTTCTTTACTTTCGTCATTTTTAATAAATGACATATTTCATCATGCACAAGTGTTGAGTTCATTTATCAGACAGCAAAAACCGAGCTGCGGTGGGGTTGTGCAGCATGAGAAAACATAAATAATATTAATCTATTATACAAAATTCCATTGCAATATATATGTATATATATCTTATATAAAATTATATAATTACTCATATTACACCTTGACTACAGGAGAGAACATAAATAGGCATTGTGCCTGCTGTTCAATCCATTTCAATGTATTTATATACTTGAATAAAATACTTCTTAAATTAAGTTACACGAATTACCTGGACACTCAAGAATATTCTAGAAAGAATAACCGACCACTCCAGAATATTCAATTATACAAACCTACTATATATAACACAAGGCATAAAATTACAACTGAAGTCGCCCGATTATTCATTAATATTGATTTCGGACCAATAACAATCAAAATAGCATGCATATTTTAACTAACATACACAGGATGAACGGATCAAGCCGAAAGACCAAGATGGCTGCATGATGAAGTCTGTCTCGTACTCTTTAAAATACGATAATGGAATTTCATTGTACACTTATTTACATCCTTTGTCAAAATGTTCAATTTTATCCAGATTTTATAATGATTCGTTGTCAGTATACATGTAGCAATTTATGCTCTATGGAGTTAAAGAGTTAAATTGCTGACCATAGCGCTCGAAAGAATGTTCACTTTATTAAATAAGACATTAAGATCAACGACTTTCGAAATAATTACTTAATTACATTTAAAATTAAGAAAAAGTTTAAATTGCTGAACTGTATATTTTTTCAATATTTAAGTTATAATTAGATAAGTAACAATAAAGGCATATTTATATTAAACATATTAGTTACTATTTGATAGTCTCATGGATGATTCTTTAACCAGATTGACACATGTATTAACTTATGAATGCTTGATTTTACACAGTCTAATTTATTTTTCTGTTTCATTTGATAACAACTGAGTAGCTAATTATACACAAATCGATTACTAGTCAAGAGGTGGGAAACCCCTCTTTGTTCACCAGACTCGTGTACCATGTGTATACATACCTCAGATACACACGTGTCTGGAGCAGTGGCTTCGTTAGTTAACCTGTTTTCTCAAAGCAGGTAAAGGAATGAGAGTACCAAACCCCCGGATGTTTACATGAGAGAAAAGTTATAGAACGTTGTAATAAGGAATAAATGGGTAGGCGTTAGGCGATTGGCAGAATTCAGGTATGTGACAATTCTTATTTTGTAGTAAAAATATTAGTTTTTGAAATAAATGATGGAATTTGGGAATATTTTAGAAAATATAGCAACACTAGGAAAAATTGTAGGGGTGGGGGTTGATTTTTTATGTAGAGTGACATTTGCTACCGATCGCTGTAAGTTGTAAACAACTACAAATTTGACATATAAACTCCACGGGACCCTATATTTTTTTGTCATTTCCTGAGAAGGTCTTGAATTAAAGTTTCAAATGATACCAAAGATTTGACGGAAACTGTTATAGTAAAGTAGTTATAGGTCATAACGTTTGTATTGAGTTCTATGGGAAAATAATTGGTAGGCTATAGTCAATTTGAAGCGGCGTAACTCCGTTATTTTTGCCTCGATTTCGATGCGGGTTTTTTTTCCATTAAATTTTAGTAAATGAATTCTTTGACATAAGTTTCACATCGTTTTGGCTGCAGGTACCCTTTAAAAAATTAGCTTTAATGAGACGTTGAATCTGATTTTTTTCATCTTGGTTATTTCCCCTTTTAAACAAAGTTCGATTAAAGAGTAGAAATCGTTCATGTACTGAATGATTGAATCTTTTAACTGCAGTAATTGATTTGATTTGAACATATTTTATTGTGTAATTACACGAGAGGATTGGAAACAAGTTCTTACAACTTACGTGATCCTCTCCTAATGATAATACATACAACATACACAATTATCATTTTTGGGAGTTGATTTTAATCAACTCTCCTATGCAGTTACTCAGACAAACCGAAAGTGAAACAGTGTTTGGACCTCAGCACAAATCACTGCTGCTGACAAGACTTAGTTCTGGAAAATAATTGATATATTCGATGTAATGTATGCTAAAGCATTGTTTTTTTAAGGAAACTTATTTATAAATACCTTGAAAATAGTCAGATTTGAAATGGTACGAACAATTTAAATATTTTTTTTTTAGTCGTATGTATTCCTACGCCAGAGTTAAATATAGTCTCGTTCTCGGCTGTCTCCGTAAATCCTTGTCGGAGATTTACGGTGTCAGCCGAGCGTTTTGTTGAACGAGACTAGAGTTCAATATTGCTTGGATCCATACAATATTCGAGAAATATTTCTATTACTGATACATAGGTTGATTGAATAAATTTTATCTTTAAATATTTTTAACATGATTCATATGGGAGTTTCTCGACATTCTTGTCGAAAAAGTCCAAAAATTCATATTATAAAAATGTGCGTAATTCAAATTAGAAACTACATGTACTTGTCATGCAAAATAACATATCATTGATTTCAAAATAAATAAACGTCGACAAAATCAACTCCCGTCAGTTCTTCAGTACTTTGATTTGTTACATGTTACTTATAGTTATTAACTTTATAATAGTAATATTCATAAATATGCATTTACAAAGTATTTGCAAATATATAATAATTAATAAATAGTATTGACATACAGTATAAAATAGCATAAACAAGAAAAATTAGTTATTAAATCTCCCAGACTCTTTCATAAAGTTTTGAACTGCTGAAAAAAATAAAGCAGTTTGTATTATAAGACAGACTGTCACTACCCCAAAGAAGCAAATGTGAATTAATTTAGATTGTTTCTTAAAGCCTATGAAAAAGTAGTTCAAAGAGATTGTTTCTAGCATTTACATAATTCTTGCACACAAAGAAAAAATGATAAACATCCTCCTTTTGACCACAAATACAATTAGGTGATTCAATAATGTTTCTTCTGTACAGATCATAATTCAAAATTCAACTGTGTCTCAATTTGGTGTGCAAAATATTGATAGTGCGTTTACCGAATGAAAAATATTTCGGAGGTTGAGGAATACTCTCAGTAATATTTTTCTTGAATATGTTGAGAGACGTTGCTTCCCTAACTTCTAAATTGAGAGAATTCCATTTCCGAATAGTGTCGGGTACAAAAGATTTTTTATTAAGTTCTAATTTCACTATTTCTTGTGTGGTATTTTGAAACATTTTTGGTTACAGGAGGAATAATGTTGCTCAAGTACTCAGGTACTTGATTTGTATGAATTTTAAACATGGTTATTAATTTAGCCTTATTACGTCGACTGACAAGAGGTTCCAAGGCAGTTTCTGTGTAGAGAGATTCTGTACATGATAAAATGGGTAAACTAGTAACAATCCTTGCAGCACTTAATTGAACTTTTTAGAATTTCTCCATGTCAAACATATTACAACCATCCCATACTACAGAAGCATATTCAAGAACTGGTCTTATAAATGTGATATACATTTTTGATAAATTTGTTCTACCTAGAGTAAACTTAAGCTTTTTTAAAAGTCCTAATTTTTTATATGCACTATTTTCTATATTATTAATATATTGAGACCAACTGAAGTCGTTAGAAAAAAGTAATCCAAGATGTCTGTGGGTTGAAACAAAGTCAAGTTGATACCCTTGAAAAAATAACCGTGGAAATTCTTCTTCATGTTTCTCTGTGAAAAAAACAGCTTTTGTTTTGGACGGATTAAATTTCAATAACCACTTGTCAGACCAGTCGCTGAGAATTTTCAGATCATGGTTCAATACAATTTCAATGTTTTAGTATATAAATCATAATACTGTAATGAATTATCATCAGCATAAAGTCTACAGAATGATAACATATTCGTTGCTACATCGTTAATGTAAATAAGAAACAACAGTGGTCCTAATACTGACCCTTGAGGAACACCAGCATTAATACATAAGCTTTATGACTTGTTTACATGGCTCTTTGTGTTCTATTACTTAAATAACTGTTAAACCATTGTAAAAGATGTCCACTTATACCATACGTTTGAAGTTTAAAAATTAAAGCTTCATGCCACACCCTGTCAAAAGCTTTCGACAAATCACAAAAAATCATACAACACATTTTCCCATCTTCTATACTTTTGACAATGCTGTGATATGTTTCTAATAGTTGAAATACCGTGGAATGGCCTGGCAAAAAACCTGCCTGGTATTTAAAGAATAAATTATTTTCATGAAAAA
This sequence comes from Magallana angulata, assembly GCF_025612915.1. Lineage (NCBI taxonomy): Eukaryota > Metazoa > Mollusca > Bivalvia > Ostreida > Ostreidae > Magallana > Magallana angulata. The sequence continues at coordinate 31,237,554 of NC_069117.1, read as the reverse complement.
AATTGTAAACATGTTTAAGAATTATTCTTTCCATAATTTTGCTGACACAGATTAGCAGGGACACCGGTCTGTAGTTACTTGCAACAGATGAATCATCTTTTTTAAAAAGCGGCAAAACAAGGGCTATTTTCCAATCATTTGGAAATGAATTTTCTACAAGTGATTTGTTAAAAAGCATACATAAAGGTTTTGAAATGGAAAATTTTGTATATTTCAACATTCTATGGCTTATATTATAAGGGCCAATAGCCTTATTAACAACCAAGATTGATATAATGTCAAAAACTTCTTGAACTTCTATGTGAATGTCTGAAATATTTTTATTATACATTAGTATAAACTGGGTAATGTACGATTCGCAGATTCAAATTTGAAATTGATGAAAAATATTTATTCAAAGTTTCTATTATATCAATATCAGAGAAAGCTAATTTAGATCGTCCATTTTCAAGAAATTGCAATGGGGGTATTTTAGTTGTTGCTTTGATATGAAATAAATCTTTCATCAATTTCCAATATACTTTACCATTCTTACTACTGTCGTGCAATGCAGATTCGATATTACTGCAGTAGTTAGCTCGCAATTGTGGGTTAAAGATTTTTCCGGAATTCGAACGTAATTCAAAAATAAAAATTCACGGAAGTTATGGGAAAATTGTCATTTCGTGGTTTTTGCGCAAATTGAGCTGCAACGTCTCTTTAATAAAAATATTCTTTTTTCATATATTATTTTTTGAAACGCTTCGAAAACTATTTGATTACTCTATACAATTGAATTATACATTCTGCGAGGGAAAAATAACGACAACTTTGCAAGATTGAAATCATACTTACATTAACGGCTTTCAAGCAGGGACGAAAATGAAGAAAGTTCAATATTCAAGACTTTGTATTTATTTTTTTCGCAGAAACTTAAGTACAATTTGTGAATCATAATTATAATCGAACTTTTAAAATATTTTTATCTGGGTTTTTAAAAAAAATATTTTAGGGGTTTTTTAATTAAATATCTAAGAGCATGACTATATAAATATTTTCAAAGTAGATTTAATTCTGTAGTATTTGGCATTGCAAAGTCTTCAAATTCTTTAATTTTAGAATTGGAGCTATAGATCAGAGTTACTCAACTTAACCTACATTAACTTGAGCACCACGTTTTACTCTGCCACATACTTCATAATTAATACCAATTTTACCTCAACCTCCTGCCCACTCCCTTACAAAAACAAACGATGGATCCGCGTCTGACTGACGTGTTTAAATTTAAATCAATTTGACTATCAAACCGAAAGTAAACAATTTTTCGTTATGGCCGAACAACAATTAGGATCCTCTATCAAAGAAAGACCATCAAAATGTACTACCAAACTTTTAGTTGCTGCTATTGACTTTGGAACTGTTTATTCCGGTTATGCTTATTCGTTTAAGAATGAATGGCCTGATGTGAAGGCTAATGTATGGTCTAGTGGTGAACTTAGATCCTATAAGACACCGAGCGCTCTTCTTCTAAACCCAGACCAATCTTTTAATTCATTTGGATTTGATGCTGAGAAGAAATATGCGTCGTTAACAGAAGATGGCGAAGACTGTAAGAAGTACTTCTTTTTTCAACGTTTTAAGATGATTCTGAAACAATCACTTGAAAAGGTAATTAATAGGTTATTTACTCTTTCTGCGTGTTATGTGGGGGAGGGGGGGGGGCTGATGACAATCGGTTGCAAAATTGCTTATTGGTTTATAGCAATTCGTTACGACTGATAAACCGGTTGCAGGTATTAAATTAGATAATACGTAGAGTATCGACTAGTTATGTTCTATTACAAAGACGTTTATGTCCTTTATGTACTTTAGACATAGAAGATGAATATCATTTTATGTTGAAATGTCCCTATTAAATCGGTAAAAAGGGGCACTTTTCTCCGCGGTAAATATTATTAAACGTTGAAAGGGGTACCTTTTTCTACCGTAATATTATAAATCATTAATCCTTGTAACAAGCGTATTATACATGTTATAAGGAAAATTTTGCATGGTAATCAAGTGTGACCTCGAGATCTGTAATGAAACAAGATAATTGAACAATAAATGATTTGCTTTTGCATCCACATAAGTCTTATACAATATTTCATTTATATATATATATATATATATATATATATATATATATATATATATATATATATATATATATATATATATATATATATATATATATATTTCAATGTCAAGAAAAGTTAGAAGGCTAGCTATGGTGCTTAGTGATATCTCAAAGTCAAGAGTTGTGGACTATGCCATACCAAAGTGTCTTTTAGCACCTTACCTGATTAGTTTTTAACTACTTAAACATGGCAAAGCATACAGGTATAATGATGACTGCCGCGATTACAAATTTGAGCGTTGTATATATCTCTAGTAAATTATAAATGCAGTGGCGGATCTAAGATTGTTGAAGAAGGGCCCAAAAGGCCGGGACTCTAAATGTTACTGTCAGACGCAAGTGAGTTTTAAGCAATGCTTTTGGTTGGGAACAGGGTCAAAACCTCCAAAAGCTACAATATATTTAAGTTTTTTTTTTTTACAATTTATGAGCTACTCTTCATGTACTCGGCATATTATTACTAATATTATATTATATAACTAACACCAAAAATTGAAATGTGGTTATGCTGTTTTAGCTCACCTGAGCTGAAAGCTCAAGTTTTCGACAAAAAACATGATATGGAAAAAAGAGTGAAGTACTAATTTTTTTTGTATCGCTTTTTATAAGTTATCTTACATAGCTTTTTAAATACTTGCATTTCTTCCAATTAAGATAGAAAAGATTAAATTTGTTTACCACTGGCCCCTAAAAACCCTAATTAGGTAACGCTAGAGGAAATTATTATATTGTTAGGATATTCAAACGTATTACACCTGATTCAGCTTAAATAACCTTTCACAAAACAGCTCTCAATAAAGGGATATAGATAAATCACTTAAGAAACTTTTGGTCCCTTAATTTAAGGGATCAGCCCGTTTTTCTTGATATCAAATAAAAGGACATTTAATTCTAAAAACATTTTGTCAACAAATGTTTAAAAATTCGTTACCATGTTGGAGATATATGGGAAAGAACGTTTTAGGGTCCGATCCCTTTTCTCCTTATAGGGTCCGTTTAACGAAATTTTGAAAGTTGCATATAGTTAAGAACATCATTTTGAACAACTTTTCTTCTGTACTGCATTTCAAAATATTTTTCCTTTCTGAGATATGGGTGATCAAATTTTGGACTTTTATATATATATATATATATATATATATATATATATATATATATATATATATATATATATATATAAAAGCACTAAAAATAACCAACGACACGAACAATAAAGTAAAATATTGTCAAATTTTCGGGACAACCCGTCCCTTCTTCAGGACAACAAAATAAAAACTACATAAGAAAGAAGAAAAACATCTACAAAACTAGCACTAAACTAAACTAAATAATATATAAAAACTAGATAATGTTTAAACACCGGATCAAAACGTGGCAGCATTTAAGAATTCGAGCCCGAGAAAGAAAAATCCCGTCCGACGCAGCGGACGGTCTGTGAAGAAGTGCTGAGAGATAACGCGAACGAATTAACTTGCTAATTGGGGGTTGCTGTTAATTAAGTTGTACTAGTAAGATAATTCGTAGTGAAAGTTTGTAGGGAAGATTGGCCCTGTAAAAGACCACATAAATAATCATGAATGTAAAAACTAATGGAAGTGAAATAAAGCAAAAGAACAAAACCGATTAAGGAAATAACTAATAATTTGAATAAAAAACATGATTAATAGTTTGTACATGGACCGAAAAAGATGAAGATGGTGATATTGCTACGAAAACAAATCAGTACTTAGCTGATGTTCATTTTGGTGAAGTCACTTAATTTGTTAATGCCGTCAGGGCGGAATGACTTCAGTCTATGCATCCAAAATTTTTCTTTATTTTTTCTCTCCGCATCTGTCCAGTTAGGGTTGTGATCAATGACCAAAACCATCATGTCCTCCCATTTGTGATCATCTAAATTAAAATGTTCCCCGACGGGTTCTTTAATTTTCTTAGTTTTGATGGAGGAACGATGATTATTGATGCGCCTGCGGAGGTCTCCTGTTTCCCCTACGTATTGTTTCTGACAAAATTTACAATTGATGAGATATACACAATTGTCCGTACGACAAGAAGTATTTGCGAAAATTTTGTAAGTACGGCCAGTAATGGGGCTAGAGAAGTCGTCTGCATCAGAGCTGTGTTTGCACAACAGACATCTGGTGTCAGAACAAGTTCTAAAGCCACCATTAGGCAGATGGTTCTTTAGTTTGGTTCTTACCACCATGTCCTTAAGGTTTCTAGGGCGCTTGAAAGCTGCCATCGGGGGTTTTTCGAAAACCTCAACCATTTTATCATTGCTGTAAAGGATTGGTAGGTTCTTCTTTAGGACTGCATTTAGGCCCCTAAGGGGCCTTAGGGGCCTAAATGCAGTCCTAAAATTGATTCGTAATGCTATCGTAGACAAAGAGCTGAAAATGTAAATATTAGTGAATAACTACATTAAACTTGTTGGGTTTTTTTTATTAAGAGAGTCCACAGAAAAACGCAAATTATGGCAGAGAATGACTCATTTGTTGATGCCATGACAGTATTTACATATTGCATTAACCATATGAGAGAGCACCTTTTGAAAACCCTTGAAAACAAGCTGGCAAATACGATCTCCATGGATGATATACAATTTGTACTGACTGTACCCGCAATATGGGATGATACAGCAAAGATGTTTATGCGAGAAGCAGCTGTGCAGGTAAAAACTCCTATCATAATTCAAGTAGTTGGCATTAATACACTAAAATAATACATTAGACACAATTACAGTCATGATCACGACTTCACATTTTTTACCAAAAATTAACCAGAGTATTTCTAATAGTAAGCCAAAATTTGAATCAAGTAAGGTTTGGTATACAAACAAAGTGTATGTTATGTATTTGTTTGTTTGTGATGTATCACACTAAATTGTTTATGCAAGTAGCAGCTGTGCAGGTAGTAATGGAACAAATTATTTATGATAAGATATACACGTGCAGATGTATTGTAGAAGACTATCATCAATATACTATTAAATTGATACATTAGACACAAAAATAGTGCAGTAGTTGATAATGATGTATTTGAAAAAATAGATATATTTATTGAAATTTAATATCTAACTTATATATTCGGCTTAGGCAGGGATTAAAAGCGACCAATTGTTGATCGCATTGGAACCCGAAGCAGCCTCCATATATTGCCAGCTGATGCATTTAGAATCAACTGACAACAAAAGATTTTTCTTGGCGGGAAAAGAATCTGGGGCTAAATACATGGTTCTTGATCTTGGAGGTAGCGGATCTCTTACTATTTCAAACGTTTATTTAAAACAGGAGTAGTGCATTTTTAACATAGAGATTTATTTTATTCCATTAGTTGTTGCAAAAGAGGACCAAAATGTACCAAAGAGTAAATTATTTTCGTTTTATCAGCCCTTTGGAAAAATAAATTATCTGTCTTCATGCCTTAATCATCATACTGTTTTTAATGATATTTATGTACAACCTTATAATTGACAAACATTTACATATAAACCAAGATAAAACTCCTTTTTTCGTCAAAAAGGGGGAACAGCTGATATAACAATTCATCAATTGAAGCAAGACGGTACGTTGGCTGAACTCGTCCCGGCGAGCGGCGGTAGTTGGGGAGGAACCTGCATTGACAAGGCATTTAAAGAATTTTTGACAAATCTGTTTGGGAAGTCGGTAATGAATATATTTCAAAAAGATTCTGAGTACCTCGAAGATTATTTTGACTTCTGGCAACATTTTGAAGTCAAGAAAAGAGCATTTGAAAACGAACAAAATGAGAGCGAAAACAAAGAAAAGAAAAAGGATAACCCTGAGTCTAAATTTGCAATTCGAATTCCGTTTGCCCTCGGTGAAATCGTAGCAAAGCAAAGTAAACAAGGTTTCAAACAAACCAAAATGGATGCAGTCATAGCGAATGCAATTGAAAAGTCACACTTCAAGAATGACGTTTCGTGTACAAATGGCAAATTGTTAATGCAATCATCATTTTTCAAGCAGATGTTTGATCCTACTATTAAACTCCTTATCAATCATTTGAAAAAGCTTTATACAGACATCGGTGAAGATTTAAAAGTAATATTGATGGTTGGGGGTTTCTCAGAGTGCAGTGTTATCCAAGACGCTGTCAAAAAAGAGTTTGAAGGAAAATGCAGAGTGGTTGTTCCTAATCAAGCAGGTCTAGCCGTTGTCAAAGGAGCTGTATACTTCGGTCACCAGCCAGACCTTATAACCGAGCGAGTCTCCAGGTACACCTATGGAATTCAAACATGGCCGGCATTCAATGAGACTAAACATGACAGATCAAAACGAGTTGTAATGGAAGATGGACCAAGATGCAAAGACGTATTTTTCAAATTCGTTGCCAAAGGAGATAAAATAAAGCCAGGAGACAAGAAGTCTTACATATTTAAATCTCTGAATTCAAATGCCGAGGCGCTCGATTGCGGGGTCTTTATTTCAAATGAAAAGAATCCAAAGTATGTTGACGATAAAGGATGTGCAAAGCTTGGGACATTGAAAATTCCACTTGATGGGGTCGACAGAAATGTCGATATAGAGGAGTCTTTGATATTTGGGGATACAGAGCTCCACGTGACTGCTTGCAACTGTACAAATAAGATGGAATACAAAGTAAAGTTTGACCTGCTTTCCGAAAATATCAATTTTTCTTGAAACATCAATGAAGATTATCAAAGGGTAGACTGAGACCATTAGGGTTTTATACAACTGAAACCTAAGAAAACTTTTATGTGATAAAATTATAAAAGGATAAAGAAATATAGTCATTGAACTATACTATATAAACATTCACACTGTATTATATATATATATGTATATATATAAATATATATATATATATATATATATATATATATATATATATATATATATATATATAAGACCTCTTGAAGGTAGTTGTATATACAATTTGAGAATATATTCATATATAACCTATACTTGTTACTGACATGCTCAGATACGTTTTTAAGTAAACTAGTTTAGTTAAAGGTCATATGAAACGATATCCTGACCATATTGAGTTATATACGGCAATGAGTTCATAAGTGCCTATTTAATAAGACTGATATTGTTTTTTGGATATTTTATGCAAAATGTGAGCGCCAGACTCGATCAAAATCACTTAATCGGGAAAACGAACATTGACTTACGCGGCTTACCTCCCTTGCTTATGACGTCAGTAAGACCCAATAGCCTTATAAAGCTATGTTGTGAATACAAATATCCAAGTCATTTTGCAGCATTTTAAAAGAAAAAAAATACTATTTTATATAAAAACTTGTATAATTATACAATAATCAACCATATCAGTATTTTTTCTCTCAAGAAATGAAATCGTGTGCGTTTATATTTAATAGCGTGTACATATTCGAGACTGCACGGATAATGAATGATTTTCTTTTTAGATCCACATGCAAGTATAATATAATTTTAATATATGCGTGTATATATATGTTTTATTTCGATCTTTTTAATGAAATTGACAAATTCAAAAATAACTGATCGTTTTTTCCCCATTTGCACGTTCATGCAATTCATTAAGAATTTTTTCCAAACAACTTATAGGCCTCGTGGTGCCTCATTCGCTTCACGATTATATTGTTTGTTTCGCTTTCAAATTCACAAATATGTTACCATTTAATTATTTTTTGTCTAAGAAAATTTTTTCCAAATGTTTAATTTGTTTTTGAAACGTGTACTTCTATGTGCGGTGTTTACTCATAGATTCCTTCTATCTCACTTTCTTCCGCAATGTTTTCTTTCGTTTTTTTATCATTATTGATGCTTGTACTTAATAAAATCTGTTGATTATCTTCACATTCGTTCACAACTTTTTTTTATCAAACAACCGATTTATTTTACCGATACATTTCTAAATCCTTAAATGCAATATTTCCGCGATCTAATTTACTAAAACGTTAATACACGTGTACACAAAATATTTTCTAATATAAAGATATTGCTACATGTATATATCAATAAGTCAGAAATAAAATTTAAAAATAATGCGGCATTTTATAGCAGCTCTTAAATACAAACTATGTACACAATGCTTCAAACATTTTCATTGGCCTGCCTAATACTTTTTTATGTGATAAAATAAATCATATCAATTAAAATGCTTTAATTCCATTTAAATGTAGCTCAATCATTATACGTACCGAAGAAGAAAATGATGTTTCTATTTCAAAAGGATAAGGATAATTCATTAATCAGCTGTTAATTTTGGAGCATTTCTTTCGTTAAATTTCCACTGTAGTACGGGATCTTCATCATGATTTTACTCTGCTGAGAAGCTGATATTAGATTTAAATATTAACGACCAATTAAAACTAAGTCATCTGTAGGCTACTACGAAATCAAATGATCTCATTTGAAAAGAAAAACACGTTCATGTATGCAAAAATTACTAAAATTTAATCGATAAACTACTGTAAAATTTTACACTAGTTTTGATGCATTGTTTACATCGGTGGGTCTTTGTGACGTCATAAATCCACAAAATCAAGAACGATAAGCGGGGAAGAATTTTTTCAAGTGCTCGGTTTTCACGCTTATTTCTCAGTAATGCAAAGGCAAAAAAATCTTGCATCACGTATTTTAACATTTGTTTATACCAAGCTTTATATTTATGAAAGAAAATCATAGTGTTAAAAATCGTTTCATATGACCTTTAAACTGTGCCTGGGAACGGAAAGAATGGTATTTCAGACAGTCTAGAAATTAGGTTCATTATTATATCTGATCTAAAAGTTGATGACTGTTGATTTTATAAATGTTAAGACTAATCTTTCACTTTTTTTTCAATGGCAGACCAGGTAGAAAAAAGTCATTCAAGCAAATGTGTTTGCTTACTAAATGTTTTTTCCTCACAAATATGATAACCCATTCCGTATTCCATATCATATACTTTATTTACCCAAGACTTTATTTTAGTCGGAGGGTCAAATGATATGCAGCATCTTTTCTGTGTGCGAAACAAACGTAATTAATTCCCTAACCAATCATAGTTCAACCAGTTACAAACAGAAATTGAATTTTTTTTTCATCGTGTTTGGGTTCTTTATCATACTTTCTTGCATCCTGGTTCTTGGATATGTATATTTCAGAGAACAACATTAAGTGTTAGGTAAAAAAATTACAAAATTATAGCGAATTTTTCTTTATTTGTAAAAACAAATGATGGGATTTCTCTGCCTCCCCACCAAACTTTCAAAAATAATGTCATGATTCAATATTTTACGGTATATATATATATATATATATATATATATATATATATATATATATATATATATATATATATATATATAAAGGAATGAAAACCACGATGAACTGTATATATCAAACATTCATGTATAAACATTGACGATATCCTTTCTTTATTAATTACAAAGTATCCTATTTCTTGTTATTTGTTGCAAATATTCCTTCATTTGATGCCCTTTTAGCGATCTTGGTAAAAAAAAAGTTGCTGGTTCAGCATCGGGAGACTGTTGCAGAGAGTCCCAATTTAAAAATATAAGGTATGGTCTCCATTAAATCAGATACCTACTGAAGTAAAGTTGATGGTTTACAAGGTATTGCATCATTTTCTACAACACGAAAACATTATTGTGGATGTTTATGATTTATTTAAAGCCATGTATGCCGTTTAGACGTTATTTTTACGATATTGGAAACTAGAACCACATTTTCTCAGTATAATAGTTTTAAAGATAAATGTGATAAATTTTACAGATTATTTATCGGTATTGATAGAGAACTGGGGCTATGAAATTCAGAAAGTAAAACGTTGTCAATACTTTTAAATGAGATGTAATTAAATTGTAAATTCTGCAGATAAATAAATTATATAGCTTGATGATATTTATTATGGCATTGATAGCTCCAAGAGAAATAGTATCTAAATGGCTCTAGTTTTGACTAAGATTTAACAAAACTCTCTTAAATTAACAAAATTATTTCAAATACTGCAGAAAAATACAATTACAGACGAATAACTTTTATAGAAAATTAAGGACTGTGACGAGCTTAAGCATAACCCATTTAATAATTTTCAAAAATGATTCTAAGAAAAAAATAAAAGCGTTCACATTATGATGCAGGTATTCTTTCTTTGGTTTATCAATGGCATTATTTCACATACTGTATACTTTCGTTTCCAAATATCAGCCTTGTCATGTTAGAAAATATTATGTGTTTGTATTGAAAAAAAAAAACATTAACAAAAAAGAAAAATTGTATAAATAAACAAATAGAAAAAGATATTATAAAAATATTGCTTTGGTCCAATTCTACTGCAATTTTATTTATATTTAATATTGAGTTCCGTCCACCAAGTTTCATTCTCTTAAGATAAAATCTTGTGATAATCATTTAAATAGGCATCGCAAATAGGATCACCAACAAATTATTTTTATTAAGCTACACGATATTTTAACCAACGAGATTGATGGAAATTTTCACATCATGTATTTTCTACCAATCACAAAAGAGAGGAGGTGCACAGCCCGGATTTTTAAAATAATTTAAACTCTGAAGGCCGTCTTCTAAGTAATACAGTAAAACATCCATCAATACCGAAAGTAACCTATCAGGTAAATTCGTCTTTATTTTAATATTCTCTAAACCAATATATAAACTTGAATATGTTTGATTATAAATGTAAATGATGTTTTCCGTCTGTAACCGTTGCATTAGGAATTTGTATACATCAATATATTTTAATCTTTAAAAGGCAATAATTCAATTAAAAGTGATTGGTCAGGCTGTACAGCTAATTCTATGGACGATGGTTCTATGAATATATTTCTTAATTTTTACTTAACATTTAACATTTCAATTAAAGTCACGCTTTATTATTTTGTGGGGATAATTTCTTAGGAAAATTTAAATTCCTTGTCCCACACATCTACAGTCATTTTTCACCTTTGTTACGCTTTAGAGTTTGGCATCCTAAATTTTTACATAAATGTATGTAATGCAATACACAGTGTGAAAACCTTTTTTTTAAAAAAACCCAGAGATACACATTTTCTAAAGAAAAAGAGCTGTAAGTCAGAGGGAAGTCATATTAGTTTAACTTTTAAAAAACACACAATCTTCTTTCTTTTGTCGTAAAATCAAGCCTTTGCTGGGTCTCTTTTCTTGCACTGGCTGCGATATATGATACCACAACAAACGAAATTGCTCTGCATCGCGTGATTGGACTGTTTAACATTTACATGATCTCAGGATTTCCATTGCAATTCCGAAAGTAAAGACAGAAGATTACGTGCCATTGTAACATCTCAATAAGAAATCGTCGCTACTTAATCAAATTCTTATTCTCAGGATCAAACGAATGTCTTAGCAAATATTATAATTATTACGACCACTTGATAGTATATGTCCAGGCCCCGAGGTTATAAAACTTTTTCCACACTCATACTCTAACTCGTACCCCGTACTCCGAGTATGTGCTCCACTGAGTACGGCTCTAAAAACCGAGGTTATAAAAGTGTTGGAGTACGTTCTCCGCTGAGTACTATTTGGAGTATGCTCCAAAAGCCGATCGATAAAAATTTACGTCTCTGGAGAAAGACAGAGAACAGTAATTCATGTAAATACTCCTGGCATGTAGGCAAACTGTACATGTATTCCAGATTAATTATTTATCAACAAAATGTAACACATTATTTACATGTACATATTACCTTCTTCATCTGCAAGCATGGAGAAGTGTCTGCATCTATAAGTTATGAATTTTTGAGCAACAAAGACGATAAATCCAGTGTAATTGGTAAAATTATCAACAAATTGTGTTTATGTCAAATCTCTCTCTCTCTCTCTCTCTCTACAAATTGTGTTTATGTCAAATCTCTCTCTCTCTCTTTCTCTCTCTCTCTCTCTCTCTCTCTCTCTCTCTCTCTCTCTCATGAGACTCAGATAGTGATTCATACATGTGATGATTAAGTATAATTATATTGTAAGGAACGATATGAATATAAAAGAAAGAAGTAAGAATTTACACGGATATGAAGAGAGTATTTCAACATAGAATTTAGTTCGATATATCTTTAGTTTTCCTGGCTTTTTAACGATTTTGATATTTTAAATGTCAGGAAAGGGTCAGAAACGACGCCAATACAAAACTGGAAAGTCACTGCCCTCAAGTGGATATCTTTTAAGATATTTAGTGAACAGTTCTTGTATTAGGAAAAACAGGAAGAGTTTAATTCAAAAATAGAAACATATACTTGGGAAAATCACAAAAATACTAAGAAGATCCGTTTATTTTCACACTCAGAAAGTATACACTAAAGAAATTATAGGGGTATTACAATTTAATTGCAACATACTATACTTGCCTTAATTCTTGTGAGAAAAAAACATCTAATATCTTGAAGGGGTGGGGTGGGGGTTGGGGTTGGAATTGCATCAATGAACATATGCCAAAAGCCAAGGACACACGTAAAGTTTCTCATTTCAATATTTTTGGGAATGTGCACGAGAGATTAATAAAATTCACTAATTGAAATATTTTTGAAATTTCCACTATTAGGACCACGTTAAACCGAAACAACGTGTTCAAGGAAACTGTGTACTAAAGTTGCTGTAACCCTTTTTGTGGGGTTTTATTGATGGTTCAAGTTTTTCTCACTTAGTCAAGGCTTGAAAATGTGTTTAGAATTTACATATACACGTACTGTGTCATTTTTGGGAGTTGATTTTAATCAACTCTCCTATGCAGTTACTCAGACAAACCGAAAGTGAAACAGTGTTTGGACCTCAGCACAAATCATTGCTGCTGACAAGAATTAGTTCTTGAAAATAATTGATAAAATCGTTGTAATGTATGCTAAAGCATTGTTTTTCAAGGAAACTTATTTATAAATACCTTGAAAATAGTCAGATTTTAAATAGTACGAACAATTTAAATATTTTTTGTAGTCGTATGTATTCCTACGCCAGAGTTCAATATAGTCTCGTTCAACTCGACGCTCGGCTGTCTCCGTAAATCCTTGTGGGAGATTTACGGTGTCAGCCGAGCGTTTGGTTGAACGAGACTAGAGTTCAATATTGCTTGGATCCATACAATTTTCGAGAAATATTTCTATTACTGATACATAGTTTGATTGAATTAATTTTATCTTTAAATATTATTCAACATGATTTATATGGAGGTTTCTCGACATTCTTGTCGAAAAGTTCAAAAAATTCATATTATAAAAATGTGCGTAATTCAAATTAGAAACTACACGTACTTGTCATGCAAAATAACATATCATTGATTTTAAAATAAATAAACATCGACAAAATCAACTCCCGTCAGTTCTTCAGTACTTTGATTAATCTTAAGTAACGTCATTTGATATTTTTGAGCAAGCCTTTTCCTATTCATCTTTAAAATTCGAAATACATGTATTAATTTTAATACATTTGACATAAATATTTGGTTACTTTAGATAAAAAAGAAATAACTATATGAAATATCGAGATAGTTACTAATGAAATAAAATAATCAAAGAGATGAATATTCCCACAGCTAAGCTATATAGAGAAAAATCTCTCACATGAAAATGCGAAGAAGCTATTTTATCACAAGTAGTACATGTATTTTCAATCAATTACATACATTTTTTTCTGGGAGGGTTTAGTTACACCATTGAACACACGCGTTTTCTTCCTATTGCACCATTGAAATCAGTCTAATGTAGAGAAATCCCCCAAATTAAAAAAAAAGAGATAATTAAGACTTGCAAGTTGTACATTTTATTTGCCAGAAGACGTATGATTTAACTTTATTTGGACAATTTAATTTGGGCTGTGGGGGGGGGGGGGGGAGGGCTGGGTGCGACCTCCTTTACTCCAGTCCGCCACTGATTTACCGCTTATTCTATAAAATGTTTCCCTTTCCAAGTTTTGTGGCATGCAACATAAATGATAATTGATTAATAAGTAAGTAATAGAAAGTTTTAGACTTTTATGCATCCCCCATCCTTTGTTAATGTTTAGAACTAACCTACATTTTCACTGTAATCAAAAAAGGGACCCAGCAAGTACTTCTGATTGAAATTGATTAATAACGATACATGTACATTGATTTCTTTGTTTTAAATGATGATGTGTATGGGTAGTATTTGACTAAAAACAGAATTCTTAAAAAGTCGAGCTATTCAACGGTAGTATTTTGTACGTAGATTTACATGTATATGTACATTAATTAATGAGGCAAACTATCTAAAAGTTATTTTGATAATCTTGGTTGCAGTTCGCCCTTACTCTTAAATTCACCTCCATTATATCTTATGTCATTAATGGTAAACACTTTCCATTTTAATTCATATACATGTAAATATGATTAAATTATAGCGTATAATACAGCAACGTTACAATAAGAACAATATTATATGTTTGCACTGCATTTTATTTAGATTAAATGTCTTGATTACGACTTTGAGAAAGCTTCATAGCTTACTCAGAAAATCGCCGTTTTGTACTCAGCCGGAGTACGAGTATAAGTATGAAAAAGTTTATAACCTCGATACCTTGAGTACGAGTACGGTTTGGGGCACGGAGTACGATTTGGAGTACGAGATCGTACTCAAGAAAGTTTTATAACCTCGGGGCCTGATATTTTGCTGTAGGGGAGGGGATAATTAAAGCCGCGTTCTCACTTTCAGGTGCAAAACGGGTGCTGTTGCTAGAGTATGTTTGTTGTCTCGTTTTCTTAATAACAGGCTCCAGTGACACAACTTGCCTAAATATATTGATATCTGAATGCAAAGTAAGCTTGTGGTCTGAGACTGACTTCTGTCTTGGCGGGGGCCAAGAAGGCGAGGCCTTCAAAATCGCTAAGCTTATCGGTCGAATTTTACTTCTTATTGTAACTGTTACAATTTCACATTTTATCAGCATATATACTATATAAAAATATACTTGACTTAGCCTGTGTGTGTGTCTAAACGATACATTCTGATGTTGAAATCGGCATGTTTATAAAAAGAATGTAGCAGTGATTAACGTTGGAAAATATTTAGAAATATTTGCACAGTATACAATACTGCCTAAGAAACAACGAAAAAAATTGGAGGACGAAGTGAATAGATTCTTTGCACTCATTGCACATGCGGAATGAATTTTTACCTTATGCAATTTTTTTTTTCATTTCTCTTCAAATATCTTTATTTTTAAATAGAGACCGTTGTTGTTCAATATTAAACTATTTATAGCTTTCTAACAAAATTTCTTTGTTTGAAATGTTGTTCGTTGGTTAAAAAAAGCGCGGACCAATTAAGTAGCTTTGAATATAATATCGAAACATTTTACAATTTTAACCATCTGTGTTGTATGTTGTTTCAGTAAATAATATTGACTTTGTATAAATACATTATCATATGAATTTGATGTTTCAACTTTAAAGGTCATTGATATTGTGTTCATCAATGGATGGTCGAAATGATGCATTTGTCTCAGAAAGTGATGTGGATTCGTCTAAAATTGACAAGAAGTACTCAGTTTGTAAAAAAACAGATTGTGGCATCCATAGATATTGGTACAGCACACTCTGGCTATGCCTACTCCTTCAGAAATGACTGGACCAAAGTAATCACTCATTCATGGAATGGTGGAGAATACATGACCCATAAGGCACCAACAACATTGCTTCTGGAGCCGAACGGCGAATTCGCCGAGTTTGGATTCAAGGCAGAGAAAAAATATGCTGAATTGGCTGAAGATGAGAAACATCAAGATCACTACTTCTTCCGCAGGTTCAAATCAATTTTGAAACCAAAACTCACAGAGGTAAGACATATGCATCTTGAAGAATATAAAGAGAATGAATTTTAACATATAAACTTTAAGGACGTTGTTTACTCAGGGTTTAAGTTCTCAAATCCGGATTGTTAAAATGTTCAATGTCATGAGTAAAATTTGTTCTAAACATAAACATTATTTATGAAAATAATTATTATTGAAAAAACATTCATACTTTTACTTAGTAATAGAATTAGGCTAAAAAAGTTTGACATTAAGCAGAGGAACTTCGGACTAAATTTTTTAGATTTTGTTTTCCACTAAAATCTTTTTGCTTGTACTTCAATATTTAAAGTTAGGATTTTATTTGTTAGTCAACATAATTTTGCATATTTTCTGTTTGTTTTATCTCACTTTTTCGTTAAGATAATTGTATGACATGTACACATACTAAAAAATATTGAAAAATGCTTAAAAATAATAAAATACTCCATAACTCAAAATTGTTATCATTGACTATTTTATGCCAGCAGAAAAAAGGTCAATATACTTAGTTTAATACTATAAATGTTTTAGCATTATCATCATTCAATTTTTTGTTATACTGAATCAAAAATTGGTAAGGATTTGAAAACTGATAGAGGAAATTCGGACTTGAATATCTATACAAATTGTGAATGAAAACTTAATACTTTATATCACTACCATTCATAAATTTAATATTTCATTTGTTAAAGAGTTTAGCAATTTGTATTATTTTCACAACTAAGAAAATCTCCATCATAGTGTAAATTTTTCGACTTTTTCTTTAAATTTTCTAAAAATATTCAAAGGCCATTGACTCAAAAAGAAGGTCAGTGACCTACTTTTTGGAAGTGTAACACTACCATCTAAGGTCTACAACACAGAATAGTTGGTTTTTCATTATCATCAGTGGATATTTTTTTTCATTCTGAGTAAACGTCATCCTTAAATCAATGTTCAGGAGCCCTTTTAAAATCGCTTATGGTGGGTTATGATGTAAGTTCACCATCCCTTAAATTGTCAGGAATTTATGTCAGCTAATGAATTTTAAAAATATATACTGATTTGTAAAGGGATCAGGATGGCAGTTTGGGCATTTTTACTGAGTTTTTTTACTGGTTTCCACCAAGATTTAAATGTACATGTATAACTTCATAGTAAATTACAAGGCGTACTGTGATACCTCAAGACATAAATTAAACAAAAATTATATAGGATTGAATAAAAACTGTACTGAATTATGCCTAAAGTAGAAATATTTAGTTTTTATGTATTTAGTACCGATGCATTTATTCCTCTATTATAAAATGTACCGAATTGATATTTTATTTTCAGAGGGTACATAGGGAAACCGTGTGTATAGATGAGACAGGGAAAGAATTCAACGCATTGAAGCTGTTTACTTTTTGCATTCATTATTTGACAAACAGCTTATTGGACGACATTAACCACATAATCAAACAAACGGTTACAATGAGTGACATCGAATTTGTTATCACTGTTCCAGCCATTTGGGACGACACAGCCAGAATGTTTATGATTGAAGCTTCTAAAGCGGTACGTAAGATTGTTCTGTTGTCCCATACATGTTAAAATTGAATTGCATTGAACTTATTATCAGTTATTTAGAATTCGAAATGAATCAACAAATATATAATTAAAACTCAACAAAGATTTTGTTTTCTCACAATAGACTGGAATACAGAAGGATCAGCTAAAAATCGTTCTAGAATCGGATGCAGCTTCAGTCTATTGTCAGTACATGTATCTAGAAGAGGACAAAGCAAAAACAAGAAGAGACTTTCAAGATAAATTGATACCTGGCTTCAAATACATGGTGATCGACATTGGTGGTAAATCAAATGTATTTTGCATACTTTCCACCCTTTTTGTTTGCACTGATCATTATATATTATAATCATTCATACACGACAGTGAGGCTCAACTGGCTAAGTTAGATAAGGTATTGTAAACTTATTATATTTGGCTGTGTATTCTTTTTAGCGCTTTTGGCGGTATGCAGGACCGCTAAATTAAGTACATCGCCAAATTTCATGCATATATGTATAAAAATAGTACATTCAGGAATACGCTAATTCAAATCCACGCCAACTTGTTCAAAAACTAATTTTCGCCAAACAGTGTACACGCCAAATATAATACGTTTTCAGTATTTGCGATAGCGACTAACATAATCAGAAGAGATAATCTTGAGCATAACATTCAAGTCTAGAGTTAACAAGAGCTTTAACTAAATCAAAGTATTCAAGATACAGATATCCAGTCTTCGTGGATTTAAAATGTCTTCAGCTTCCATGAAATGACATTATTGTCTAATCAGATACATTGAGTCATTGTTAATTAATTAACTGAGTTTATCAGCGCATTTATTAATATTAATATTTTTCTCATAAATATGATAAATCATGGAGGGTCACATTTTCAACACCCACACTTGGATTAACTGTTTTAGAAGTTCTTGATACAATTCCCGAAAAATAAGTACACTCGTGCAGCTTTATAACGTGGTTTAAAGAATGACCTGGTCTATTAGTGTAAACAATGTACTAGTATACAAGTCTACAAGTATTCCGCTGCTCGGCAACTTTAATTTGCAAAGTCGTAGTATTTAGAGTGTTACACAGAACAATATTACCATGGGATGTTTAAACAACTTACATGTAAATATACACTGACCAACTGACAGGTCATACATTCTACGTTGACTCCTCTTTTAATTTGAAAATACAATTTTATGGGGGGAAATTTCAACCGTTGTTGAGTCAACATCCAGTAAACAATGCACTGTAGCCATAACCTGGCTAAAGCTCAAGCAATAGGCCCGGCTTAAAATTTACTGGCTTTCAATCACATATTCAAAACAAGAAAAAATTACTGAATAATTATTTAGATCCAATTACTGGTAGGCGTTTAAATGAAATTTTATGTTCAAGAATACATGTAATGTAAATTTATCTTTCACGCCTCATAAAGGAAAAATTGTCGTACTGTAAAGTTCCAAACAATTAATATCGTTATTTATCGTTCACATTTGAGCGTTTATGTTCTTTGTTCGTAATAAGGTGGAACAACTGATATCTCGGTGCATAAAAAGACCATAGATGGAGGCTTAAAGCAGGTCATTAAGCCGGATGGAATAGAGATGGGTGGAATTAAGGTGGCTCTATACACCACGTTTTGATGACGCAGTACGCAAAAAAGTAAATCTGGAAGCATGCAATTCCGGTACTGGCTGATTTAAACTGAGGCGAATTGTGTGGGGACCGCTCTTGTGAAAAATTTGTTAAATGAATAGATTGAATTTCATAATTGGAAAGTTCATTACTTACAAGTAATGTGGTATGTGACACCTTCACGTTGTGTCGTATTATTTATCGAAATAAACAATAAAATGAAGTATTATTTTTTAAATAGTTTCTTTCCCCTCATCGACATAATGCAGCGTAGCGCAGTGGGTTAGTGGGTTCACTACACATAGGCGTCGGAACCGGGGGGGGGGGGGGGGCTAGGGGGGGCTTAGCCCCCCCCACTTTTTTTCCAAAGTTATACCTAACCATTACAAACATAGCATGATAGAGGGTTCAGCCCCCCCCCCCCCCCCCCCCCCCCACTTTTTGTCGTAGGAAAGATTATTGTTCCTAAATTTACCTTGAAAGATTGAGAAGTTAGATTCAGAAGCATACTATCCCATTGAGGACGATAAAAATTTTAATTTTCAAAAATTTTCTAAAACGTATTTTTGGGTTGAATACTGTTTAAGAAAATTCTAAACCGGTGAAAGTATTTCAATTATAATATACTTTAATCCACATTTTCCTTACCACCTTAAGGGGATGGGAGGGTGGCTTTGAATTTCTCTCAGGTTGGGATACATAAATCCTATTAGTTAATTTTCCTCTTTATTTATTTGATTTAGTTTTGCATTAAAGCGAATATATTCCCTTATATAGGCCTATAATGAAATATGTATGTATTTATCATTCCAACATGATATTTAGGAAATTTTCTTCAACTCAGAAATGAACAGTCCCCAAGGTGTTTGGGCCTTGGGACTTAGGAACGATAACTCTTACCTGAGGAACTTTCATTCCAAATAAAATTTAAAATATTTTTTGTGTTCATTTGCAATGATTTTCATTCAATTTTTTTATTTCACATTTATTAAAATACATTTCCTTATAACATCAAGCAGCTTTTTCAGATGATTTGTGAACAGAGTAAGAAAATGTGAACAATTATGTTTTGGGGAAATACCAAAAAAAATTGCAATAATAACATTTTTGAATGTTAAGAAGTGCTATATTTTTTTTAGATGTCCGAAGGAAATATCCATCATATGACAAAAAAAATTCTCTCAATTTGTTTGTAGTTAACTTTTTAAAAATTATTTTACAAAAACACGAAAAAACATTAAAAAATTCTTTTAAAATACTTATCGTATCCCTATCATCCTTTTAATATTCTATAAGTATATGTTTTGTGGTCTTCTATTGAAAATTGGAATAAACTGTGGGTGTATAGAGCCACCTTAATGTTGATGAAGCATACTGGAAGTTCTTCTGTGACCTTTTTGGAGAGGATTCCATGAAGAGATTTAAAGATGAATGTACAGAAGATTATTTGGATTTTGATCGAAAGTTTGAAGTTCAAAAACGGTCTGGAAAATTAACAACTTCAGACGACCTCTCCATTAGAATTCCTTTGTCTCTGTCTGAAATCCTTGATGACAACGAAGGAATAGCTGAGGCCATTTCTTCATCAAAGTACAGAGAAATTATTTCCTTTGATCCAAAATCTTTCAAACTGAGACTGCTGTTTTCTGAGTTTGAAAACTTGTTCAAAGACACAAGTGATCAAATAAAATTGTACCTTGATGGTTTATGGAAAAAACCTGAATTGGCAGATGTAGATACTGTTCTTTTGGTTGGTGGTTTTTCAGAATGTTACATAATTAAAGACATGATCAGAAATGAAATGAAATCAAGGAAAAAACACCTCGTTTTACCAGAGGAGTCCAGTCTTGCAGTGTTGAAAGGTGCAGTATATATGGGTCATGTGTCAGATGCTGTTTCTACACGAATTTCCAGTTATTCTTACGGTATGCGAAAGTGGTCCACCTTTGTCTCAGAAGAACAGCTCGACAGCAAAACAATGGTAGACCAAAAATTGTTCCGTGGTGTTTTCATGAAACTTATCAACAAAGGAGATGAAATTAAACCAGAGCACAAAGAAAAATTTTACTTGGATATAGTGAAGACAGAAAAAGATTTTTTCGAGTGCATTATTTACCTGTCACACGAGAAGGATCCAAAGTATATTGATGAGGAAGGAGTTTCCAAAATCGGTTCTTTGCAGATCAAATTGCCAAACGTGCAAAAAGGGATTGTCATTAAAATCGAGGGAGAAATTATTCTTCTTGACACAGAGATAAAGGTGGTTGCCAGGGAACTTCACGATTTAAATGAATTCTAAGCAACATTTGACCTGCTTTCCCCTGACTGTCTTTACAAGAACAAAAGGATAAAAGTATGTAATTGATAAACAATTTCAAATATCAAAGACATTCTAAACAGATATCGATGTAATAATGATTTATAGACATATCTTTTATATGATTTACAAAAAAGGGTTTAAGTTAAGGGCAACACAAGGTATTGCAATACATGAACACATGTTAATGTATTTTGATAATGAGTATTCCCCTATACAGAAATATATCTATTTAGGTCAATACTACAGTTACTTTCTATATGCATATATTCAAGTGATGCATGGTGCACTAGTAATGGTTGTGAGTTAGAATTGGTATATTTGAAGATATCTGTCCGTTTTTTGTTTACCATAATTATCCTGTATCATAAACTTACATAAAATCCTTTATTATTGACATTTTCAAGATTCAGTCATCGAAAAAGTAAAAAAAAAATGTGGAATTGAAACACTTGGAATTATCCGTTGTAATCCATATATCTTAAATGGCTATTAGATATTTAGCATTTATGAAAGAATGTGTTGCAGTTCCTTTGCTATTTTTCCTTACAGAGGTTGTAGATAAAATGGAACTTAAAGTACAGAATTCGATGTAAAAAAAAGTTCAATGTAATATGTTGCAGGCGTTTTTAATGTTTTCGAAACAGTACTTATATACCGTGTTCAGTCCACGTTATAAACTTGAGCTATTAATATTTTTTTTTCTAAACAAGGGATTTCAAAACAATGTACGCATCAATGTAGAAAGTTGGTTTTTTCTTTGGGTTTTTTTTTATGAAACTACCGGGTTTGCTGTTTTCAAAGACACATGTACAGGTTGTGAAAAGCTAAAATGCATTTTTAAAAAAGTATGAAGCAATATGTAGATGAATATATGTACGGATAAATATGTTCCACCTTTTTATCTAGACTAATCTGTCCCAGGTTACTTTTTCTCTCACTTTTTGACAAATTTTAATGAAAATACACAAACTTGTCTAAGAAGTTCAATTGAAATCGATTTAAAGGGAAAAATCCAAGATTTCTTCAACGACATTTCATCTGTGTTTGTCTGCGTAAATTAACACGAACGAAAACAAATTTCTTATAGAGATTTATAATGGAAGATGTTTACATCTTTTCTCTATTTAGAATTACATGTACTAGTACTCAGAACACATCGCACAATTTTTCAAGTTATTATACGGATGTTTTCATGTTTGCTGCATTGCAAAATCCCCGTAGGCTTTCTTTCTTGGTCGTGTGTTGAAACCTGAAGCTGCATAGGGGGCGTATCAAAACAGATAAACTAAACTTTTTTCATTATAGTTGAGGAAATGTAGTTTGGGCACAGATGTATTAATGATTTTCGAAATATTAAGCAAAAAGTGTTGGAAGCAGAAAATTGGGACCGAGTATAGGCGTTTATCTAGATACCATTCAAACATGCGATGACTATAATTACAACTCGAGCCAGAATCAGATTTATTCAGGTAGCTCCAAAGAACGATACTATAAACATACTGGACAGTAGAAATAAAATTGTTTTGTGTTAACATCAAAATACAGAATATATGGTCATCTTCCTAACTGTATCTATAAAAACCAAATGATGATTGCTGGTTAGATAATAGAAATGCGCGTAAAATGTTTGGGTACTAGTATTTTGCCTACATACGGGACATACCCACTATATGATTAAAGTCGTCGACGTAATGTGTCTATATTAAGATATGACTCTTCAAGCCTAACGGGTATTAAGGGATTAACCCGCTTTCCTGCAACACCTTCTTTAAAGAAATTTCCCCTTCCTCCCCCGAAAATATTATAAATTCATGAAATAAATTGTCCATCTTGACAAACGATTCACAGTTTTACAGAATACTTAGAATGTAAATGTGTGTATATATATATATATATATATATATATATATATATATATATATATATATATATATATATATATATATATACGTCGGGTCATTTAAAATAGCTTTTCTTATAAGATAAAGAAGGAAACGTCGTTTTCCAAATGTATTTGCTATATCTTTAGTTATTCAATTAGTTTATTATAAAGAACATTTGAGTATCTTATATTGATTTGCCTAATTTACGCTGTGTGTCTTATGAGGGGCATAATGAAAATCGATGAATATGCCATGAAAAGTTAGTTTGAACAAGTTTAAAAATGAAATGGCCATCCAGACCAATCTAATAACACGTTACACAGAGTTGTTATGTTTATTATTTAGGTATTACATAGAGGGGGGAAAATCCTGTTTAATTTTTGGCAACTTGGTCCATGTTGCCTTGTTGGCAGTAGGCGGATCATATTTTTTTTCAATCAACAATTCTATTCAGACACCAAGCAAAGTCCTCTTTGGAGAGAGTTCCTCACAAAATGGACTGGACGGACAGGGGGTTAACTTACTCGCACCCAAAGAAGGAAGTTTCAATGACTGCACATCACCAGATCACCCGACGGTTGCAAAGAAAAGACAAAACCCTTCTCAAAAAGGAAAATGAGAGGTGAATTTGAACTGCTAGATATTCTGTAAATAGGAAATTAAGCAACTGTGAATTTTATTTTCAAAAATATTTTTTTTAATCTTTGAATATCAGTTTGGGATAAATTCACAAGATATTACTATGTAATTACCGCCAAATACATTTTATAATCTTATTTTTAATCTTCTATAGCATACTGCTGCAAAGAGAACTCATAAAAATTCAAAGAGAATGGTTGGATGTTGAGAAAGAGAGACTTGGCATAGAAAGGGAGAGGTTACACATCGATCGCCGGCGGTTGGAGATGGAGGAGCAGGCTAGGCGTGTTCCTACTTTATACGAAGCGAAAAAGTGGCCGCAATAGTGAGAAAATCATGCGAAAATCAGAGGAAAAGTTGCTCATACGAATATCATGCAAATGTATTTGCATATTATACGCATGAAATTTGTACAGGCTCTGTATATATGTTTAAGAAATCTAGATGGTATGTGCTTTCGCATACGACACTAGAGAGTCCATTTGTCGGAGAAACGGTCTGATTACTTGCGAATAGTCAACATTCACAAACCCTACATTTGTCCGTATTCGGTTGAGACTTGCTCATGACTCTATGTTCCATTTAATATTTTCAAATGTAGCCAAATATTTTATTAGAGAGTTTGATAACATTGGGGAATGGTAGAGAGCAGAAATTACAATTTTTGAGGCACAGTAAAATATGAAAGAAATCTTTTTAAAAAACATTAAGAATTGAGCTAGTCAATTTGTTTCATAGCAGATTTATCATTATCATTTTCGTTTATATGAAATTTAAATCAGAACAATAAAAATACGCGGGTTATGTAAATTTTCCAGCAATGATTGCTACCTTCATAACTCGCATGAATCATCAAAGAAAGCATTTTATTGTTAAATGTTGTATTAACATCTTTCTTTTAGCTAATTGATAAATTGATTATGAAAAAAAAGTAAAATTCACTAAATTAATGTGAATGTCCATAAGTAAGTTAGCTAAAAGAAACAGCCAAATCGTCTTCTGTGAGAATTTGAGTCTGACATCATCATGATTATTTCGTGCAGTCCGTGATTTTTCCTAGGTCGCTGTCGGTTTGGACCAATCGGATTTATTCCCACTTAGCCAACATTTTGAAATTCTCAATTCCCACCTGGCCAACATTTTGATTTTCACACCCGAGTGATCAGGAGGCTATAGTCTGTTTTCACATGTTAATGTATTTGTTATCAATTACCTGAGAATAGTTTGTTGATAACACATAAACAAATAGCATTTAATTTTGCCCAAAACATGATAATTAGAATAAATAAAAATACCCCCCCCCCAAAAAAAAAAAATTTTTTTTTTTATATAGATCAGCAATTTTCTGCAAGATCATTACACAAAACATTTTATATGTATAAACCAATACGGGCACTTGAATGATTAAAACGTTGATGAAAATAATTTTAGACTGTTCAAATTGGATGTATTTGATACATTTAATAAATAGGATCGATCAGCAGTTTTTAAAAAATAGACCAGAAACATGTATTACTATTTTGTAATATAATATAATTATATCTTATTAGACCCTTGACATTACAATTTAACGCAAATAACACACTTTTGTACCTCATGTTCATGTGTATTTTAATATTTTGAGAGAATAAACAAATTGAGATTGAGAAGCATAATTATTGCCATTAATTTACAGAGTTCTTAATTGTTTTATCGACTGTTAATTGAAAGACATAAAAAAATCCAAATGTCCAGTCTTCAGGTGCAGGTCAACTTTATAGAAAATGACAACGGAGAATGTTATTTTCATAACTAATGATGTTTTGATCATCATACAATAAATCTTGTTAAATGTGAAGTATACATCATAAAAAACATAAGCACTTTACTCTAGCGTTTTTGTGTTTCATTAATTTCATATTCTATAGATTGGAATTAATCAATATAATACTAGAAACAAACAAAAAATAGAAAAAAATGCAATATGACCCAAATGATGTATAGTTAAAATTTCAAACGTGATTTATATCATTACGATATTTTTCAATGCAGATTTTACGTTAAGTCAGCTTATATAATTATCTCAATTTATGATGAAAATAGACACACCATGATATTTGTAACCTAATTAAGGGCGTGAAATATAGGGGAATATATAACAGTTCATTTTTAAAAATTAATATTTTCATCTGAATAAATTTAATTAAAAAAAGTACTGGGGCAGTAGCTCAATTCATATGTATTCTTCTGTAGGCTAACAAATATATATATATATATATATATATATATATATATATATATATATATATATATATATATATATATATATATATATATATATATATATATATATATATATATAGTCCCTACTTTCTTGACATGACATCTGAAAACAGACTATAGCTTACCTGTAATTAAATTCTTTTGTTCTCCACCATCACCCCAGTCCCACTTAGCCTACACAAATCTAACTGTATTTTTTTAAAATGTTGGCTTCTTTAGATAAACAGGGTGTGTGGATATCTGTCCTGTTAGTTTCTTGTCAGTTTCAGCTGCTGTAGATTTCGACCAATCTATAAACGGGGCGTGTAGATTTTAGTCTGACTGTTTCTATAGAGCTATGAATTAACTATAGGTTTCCGTAGGAAATAGAGGAAATAATACTTGGTAGATGTAAATATATATATTTACATCCAACAAGTATTATTCCTTCTATTTCTTACAGAAACTTATAGTTAATTCATAACTCTATAGAAACAGCCAGACTGAAATCTACACACTCCGATTATCGATTGGTCGAAATCTACAGCGGCTGAAACTGACAAGAAAATGACAGGACAGATATTGACACGCCCTGTTTATTGATTGGTCCAAACCTACAACGACCTAGGAAAAATCACGGACTGCACGAAATAATCTGGACGATGTCAGAATCAAAGTCTCACAGGAGACGATTTGGCTGTTTCTTTTAGCTAACGTACTTACGTACATTAATAGTAATTTAGTAAATTGTACTTACTTTTCATAATCAATTTATCAATTAGCTAAAAGAAAGATGTTAATATAAACAATAAATGCCTTCTTTGATGATTCATTCGGGTTATGAAGGTAGCGATCATTGCAGAAAAAAATAACATAACCCGCTAACGCGGGTTATGTATTTTTTCTGCAATGTCGCTACCTTCATATCCCGAATGAATCACCAAAGAAAGCATTTTATTGTTTAAATTAATCTTTTTTTTCATTTAATGAAAAATTGGGGGAATGGAGAGAAAGTTATCACTGAATAATTCATTATTTTTTAGTTTAATGATGTTATCAAAATTTTTATTGAGATAATTGAAAATGATAAATTAATGAATAGATATGACATGCTAGCCGCAAACAAGTTACTTACGATATAAAGTCGCCGCGACTTACTGTATATTTTACTTATTACTTGCATATACACAAAAAATAAATAATAATGAAGTGTCCTATTTAGATAAAAACACTTGATTTGATTTCTTACATGTTTTGTTGTTTTTCTGAAGAATTCAATTTGTGTTATTCTTATTTCTTTTTTTTCCTCTTTCCTTTTTTGTGTCTAAATGATCTCGAATTAAATAACTGTAACAGTTGATTTTAGTACAGAACAAAAACGTATGATAACGGTGAATCTCCTGAACAATAATGTTATTGATTTTTTTATCTGAAAAATATAATGTTATATTTGGAATTTTTCCGCCTACAGAAGAAAGAGTTTCCATTGTAAAAAAGTTTGTTTTTTAAATCGATTATGGAATTCATAAGTTTGTTATTCAGAATCAAAAGAGTAACTAAAAGATATTAAATGTGTTTATATGTTAAACGTACATGTAAAGTGTGTTTGCGTTTGGTTTAAACCTAAATTGTACTCGATCAATATAACAGAAGGAATGCGATGGCTCCTTTTTTTCATTTTTAGTTTCTCGGTCGTTTTCGGCATTAATTTACATGTAAAAAATGAACGCATACCATACAAGTTTCTAAATTGATATTAAGCGATAAAGAAACGTGTTGATGAGAGTGTGGGCCTCGAAAGATTGATTTTATATATAAAAAAAAAGGAGGCGATATTTAGAGAAACTATGTAAAAGAGTAATCTTTGACGTACAATGTAGGTCACACTACCTGTTGACTTTTGAATCAGGTAAACCAATTACCTTCTGAATATTTATTTTATCGAATAAAACTTAATAATGATTAAAGCTAAAATAAAATACGTCAAATAACATGTTAATCCTCTTTTTTAATTAAAAAATGATACGGAGAGTGATATTGTGTACATATTCTTAAATGAACCTCGTAAATTACTTTTGGCCATACTCCATGTGATTTAGTGGCTAAATATAGACGATATGTATTCCCAACTTTTAAAAAGAAAGTAGAATTTAGTCATGGCTGAATCTCTAACACAGGAGGAGGCCTCAAAGTCGCCCAAACTGCTTGTGGCTGCTATAGATTTTGGAACTGTATACTCAGGTTATGCATACTCATTCAAATATGAATGGATCAAGGTAAAGATAAACAACTGGGGTGGTGGCGAAAATCTTTCTTATAAGACTCCCAGTGTTCTTCTTCTCAACCCAGACCAGTCCTTTAATTCGTTTGGGTATCAAGCAGAACGAAAGTATGCAGAATTAGCAGAAAATGGGAGTGAGTGCAAGAAATACTTCTACTTTCAACGTTTTAAGATGATACTGCGGACATCTCTGGAAAAGGTAACATGGTATTGGTTTTGCAGGTGTTACTATATAGGGCTAAAATCTGGAACGTACAATACACTTTTGCAATCAAATATCATAATAGTCTATATCTGACTTTCAATGTAATAATACTTGTAAGTCATGAAAGACATGATTTAAGTTTTTAAAAAGGGCTGCTTTTAAATAATTGTAGAAAATTAGATTTAAATAACACTAGGCAGACAATCTATGAAAAATTGTAACATGCATGTAGGTATTCTGTATTTACTTGAAATTGATTTCATGTTTAATATTGAGCATTTTTGTTGACTTATTTTTCATTATTGACAATTTGTGAAAAAGGAAATGTAATCCAACCCCCATTATTCTTTACATTCTAATTTTCTTTTTTTACTGGAAAACAACACAAATCCACAATGTGTACGAATATCACCTGTACTAGTGTTTGCAATTCAATTTGGGTATTTTTCCATATACATATATACATGTATCATTGTAAAATAAAATTATGCATAAGATTTTTTTAATTCATCCATTACGATGTGTGATTGAAATACAAAATATGTGCAAAAAAAACACCTAAATATTAAAAAGTTAGGGTTTTTCCCACAAGGACATTCCTTTATTGAATGCCACCAACAAAGTCGTTTTGGCAAAAATATCTATAAGAAATATATAATAAAGAATGACGGAACTTTGTATCGCTACGTCAAAATTAATTTTGCGAACATTTAGAACACGTATTCAAATCACTTAAATAACTGCGTCTAAACAATTAAGTACATGTTTCATTCCTTCGATCAATGGTATTTTGCTATTATTAAATGATTTGGACGACACGAAGTCAGATCTTCTCCTCCGTTCATTGGCATTGCCATTTCACCTTGAGTCTGTCTTAAGATATTTATGCAGCACATTTGGACGATTTTTAACAAAAATATACATACCTGTGAAAGACTATTGCAATGGAAATCGATGAAAGGTATTTTTAGTGACATATTATTATTATTTTTTCCTAAGAAAATTCACAGCAACGAAAATAGATTTCTCACAGAGATTTATTACCTGACGTCACTTGTAATGGGAAATGTTTACATCATTTCTCCATTCGGAAGTCACTCGGAATATCCCGCTCAATTTTCCAACGTTATCATCCGGGTATTTTCATCTCTCTTGCAGTACAAAACCCCGTGTAGTTTTTATGTTTAGTCGTGTATTGAAACCTAGAAATCTAGATGCGGCGTTTCAAAGGAGAAATCTTTGAATAATTTTTTTCATACTATTAAATGAACATCGTTTAAACACAGAGAAAATGTGCGGCATAAATACCTTAGGACATACTTTGGTCTTTTCGGTCATAATTGGCAATGATTGGTTTAAACATCACTCGCCATTGTCACCAAATTCAATGGTTTTAAAAAAAAAACCCGTTTACCAACATATACTTTGGGAGTCAAAAAGGATCAATTAAATCGTTACCCAACCGTAAATCGGGTAGACACATCAATTCTTGTGAATTTTTCTGCAAATTACATTTTAAACAATCTTTATGAAGTTTTTGCCACTATATTCATAGACTGTAGAAGTTGCAAGTAAATTAACCCTTCTTATTGATCTTCTTTTAGAGAGTTCATAGGAAAACCCAGTGCGTTGCAGACAATGGATTACAAATGGATGCCATCAAAATTTTTACGCATTGTATCAACCACATGAAAGAGCACCTTTTAAAAGCGTTGGAATACATACAAAAAGACAAAATTACCGTAGACGATATATATTTTGTTTTGACAGTTCCAGCAATTTGGGATGATACAGCAAAGATGTTTATGAGGGAAGCTGCAGTCAAGGTAAACTAGAAAATTCTACCACACATACATTGTCTTTGTAGGTATTAAAAGCATATTTTTAAGTGGAAAAATGGTTAAGTGTGTTTCAAAAGTCAAAGATTGCAGTAGTTCACAACGTTGAAGAAATTTTTAAAAGAGGTGTTCAATTAAAAAAAAAAGAAGTTTGGATTCGTATTATTATTAGGCAGGAATTAAAAGCAACCAACTCTCAATCGCCTTGGAACCCGAAGCAGCATCCATTTATTGTCAGTTGACACACTTGGAATCAACCGACAAAAGCAGAATGTTTCAGCCGGAAAATGAACTTGGTGCTAAATACATGGTCCTTGATCTTGGCGGTACGATTAAACATTAATCTTTTATAACTAAATACTTACATTGTAAATATGTAAATAATGTTTTGCACTTCTGGAAATAACACTGTTTTTAACTTGCTTGTCTTCTGTCTTCGTTCCTCGTCTATTTCCATGAGTCATTTGTTAAGAATTATACATTTACAACATATTCTGTAAATCTATTTGGCTATTCGGAACCATTTATTGTGTGACATCTGTAGGAGCAATGACATCGGCATTGTGAAATCATCCCAACCCCAAGCGACCAGGAATCAGTATAAAGCTGTAAATACTGTGAACATATATGCAAACTCTTTTTCTCTACTATTGTCAATCTAGCAGACAAAACAAAATACATAGGTAGAATACGAAATGACTAAATGGTACCCCTTGTTCTTGGATTCTGGCGGACATGGTAAGGATAAATAAGGAAACTTTTACCATTATTTTAAAAGGTCACTCTGGTGTTAAGGCGGTACTCTAAAACTACCGTACAAAAGCAAACTCTATTTTTATCCATGTGTAATATACACCAACTCTAGTATGTTTGTGAAGCTCCAAGAACACCATCTACCATTTGGCCATGTCAAAATACAGGTACATATATTTTACTGTACGAATATTAAGAGAAATGCAATTTTCCGCACTTTAAAGCAAATTATAGAAACACAACAATAGCAATAGGCATTTTTCCTTAAATTGTAATATGTGATTATTTTTTATATTAAATGTAGAAATTACTAAATTCTTCAATCTCGTATTAAACGGGGGTCATTCCAATATATAAAAATGCTCGACAGACAAACGAAAAGTCTACACCCCCCCCCCCGGTTTTACCGATAGGGGCTTAAAATGCATTGAATTCGATAGTACATTGGGGTCATCTCACTCTACCCATACCCCCTTAAATAATGTTTTAAATGTTGTACAATATCATGTAAAATGTTATGGTTTGACACTTTTATTATCCCCAGATGACCTCAAAGAGTGATGCCGTTATGTAAATCTTTCTTTCTTAATAGTATTCTATTGATTACAACCATAAAGCTTCCTATGCTTATTTTTTCTTTTTCATTTTTGTTAATTTTAAATCTTTCATATTGATATTATTGTGTATGCAACTTAATATTATTATATCCTTATGTCAAGGTCACAGTGACCTTATTTCATTTTTTATAAATAATTCAGTCAAAATAAGTAAGATATCATTAGGCCTTTGATTATTTATCATCGTTAGTAGGTGTATTTTGCCACCTCAATAAATTTTATTCACAGTGATCTAATCTTCACTATTTATCATTTTTCACTTTTGTTATCTTTGATACGTTGAGGCCTAGGGTAATAAGATTGGTTGGTTGATACAACTTTGATATAGGATTTGATGTCAAAATCGTAGGTTTTAATTTTCTTCTTTTTCAATATTGTGTTTTTATATAAACATTTATTGCGAGTTTTACAATATTTTAGAAGAGTCTCATATTTATATTTTAAAAGAGATTCAATAACTGTTTTTCGTGTTAGCGATGTGGCCAATTGGTCTTTTGTTTTATTTAAAGGAGGAACAGCTGATATAACAATTCATCAGTTAAAACAAGACGGTACCATTGCGGAACTCGTTCCGGCAAGCGGAGGCAGTTGGGGAGGAACGTGCATCGATAAAGCCTTCAATGAATTTCTTACAAACCTTTTTGGAGAATCAGTAATGAACATGTTTTATACTGATTCCGAATACGTTGAAGATTGTCTAGACTTTTGGAAAGATTTTGAATTCAAGAAAAGGGCATTTGAAGTAAATACAAAAAATGAAATTGTAACTGGACCAAAATTTGCCATTAGAATTCCAGTTGCGATTAAGGAAATTGAAGAAAAGCAGAGTAATTCTAAAGGGAAATCTATAGACTTTGTTATTAACAGTGTCATTGCCAGATCGTCCTACAGGAGTGTATTAACATTTGAAAACGGTATATTACTCATGGAAGCTTCCTTTTTTGTTCAGATGTTTGTTCCAACAATTGATTTACTTGTCAACCACCTAAAACAGCTTTACAAGGACATCGGGGGGGATTTAAAAGTAATTTTAATGGTTGGGGGGTTTTCGGAAAGCAGCGTTATCCAAGATGCTATCAAGAAAGAGTTCGAAGGAAAATGCAGAGTGGTTGTTCCTAACCAAGCAGGTCTTGCTGTTGTCAAAGGAGCAGTTTACTTTGGTCATCAACCACATCTGATATCCGAACGAGTCTCCAGGTACACCTATGGAATTCAATCATGGCCGGCATTCAATGAGACTAAACATGTCAAATCAAAACGAATCGTAATGGACGATGGACCAAGATGCAAAGACGTATTTTTCAAATTCGTAACCAAAGGAGAAAAAATAAAGCCAGGAGACAAGAAGTCTTACATATTTAAATCTCTGAGACCAAATGCAAAGACGCTCGATTGTGGGGTCTTTATTTCAAATGAAAAAGATCCAAAGTATGTTGACGATAAAGGTTGTACAAAGCTTGGGACATTGAACATTCCACTTGATGGGGTCGACAGAAATGTCGATATAGAAGAGTCTTTGATATTTGGGGACACAGAGCTCCACGTGACTGCTTGCAACTGTACAAATAAGATTGAATACAAAGTTACGTTTGACCTGCTTTCCGAAGATATCAATTTACCCTGAAAAGTGAATGAAGATTATCAAAGGCAAACTGGAACTATTATGGTTTTATAAAAAAAGAAGTGTAATATATATATATATATATATATATATATATATATATATATATATATATATATATATATACGCTCATTGAACTAACCTGTATACACCTTCGCTCTTTCATTATTATTCATTAACATTCACAAAGTATTTTTTCTTTATAAATTATAAGACACCGCAGCGAGGGGGTGCTAAAGTCTTTGTCCCACTTTGTTAGGCATTTTGTCCTAGCTTGTATTGATGCCCTAAAGATAATGTGGAAATAATTTTTACTTTAAAACGACAGATATATAGAGGATTTATTTTAAAGGTGACTTAATTACAATCAAATTAAGGATCTAACAATGAATGTTAAAAAAGAACAGACGAGACATTTTATGCAAATCTTACTATACTAAAAAATGTCCCAAGGAAAATGCAGTGGTTGTTCCTACCAAGAAAGTTGACAAAGGAGAACTTTACTTAGGTCATCATCTAGACCTGATCTCAAAAAGATTTTTCAAACATGGCATCTAATTAAAGAAAACACATTAAATTAAAAATGCTTCAAAAAGTGTAATAAAAGGATCATAATTTTATGTAAAGACGTATTTTAGCCGGACTCTGCTGAAAGCAGAGTCCTGGCTATAGGCAGGCCAATCGCCAATGTTACCATAAATAGCACAAATAAACAAAAAACCGAACAGCATCAAGGTAAAGCTTCCGCTCTACCAAATATTTACACAAAGAGCCACGTTTTGTCAAAAGTGTTCTCATTTTGTTTCTTTTTTTAAATTTCGAATGAATTGTCTATCTTTTTTAGTTTTCTTATTAATAACGTGTTTTTAAAACATTACTATGCATTTTGGACACATACAATGCACATGAATTTCCATGAACTACTTTGCTGCACGATGAAGAAACGGGGACTGAATATATAATGCTTGTTGCAAAATTCAAGGCAGCAACTGTTGAACTTTTTAACTTCTACTAGACAGACTTATGTTTTGTTTATAGCCGCTTACAAAATTTGGTCGCTCTCTAGTGCTTTGCCGACATTAAAAGCATGAGAGAGAGAGAGAGAGAGAGAGAGAGAGAGAGAGAGAGGGGGGGATTCAGTCTTTACTACACAATATGCATAAAGACACACCAAAAGAGGCCGGCTTTCAGTACTTCAGTACTTTGATTTCAAAGTTGTAAGCAAGGGAAATCCAACATACAATCATTTAAACTGCAAGGACGCTAGAAAATCCACAGTATTTAGACAATGAAGGGTATTTAAAGCTTCAAACATTGACAATTCTACTTGATGGGATCGATAGAAATGTATACATGTCTTTTTCGCAAGTGAGACATTCGATATACGGTATATATCAGATTTTAAAAAGTAAACGCATATATTTACTAGTTTTTTTTTCAAGGATTTTTACGCAGTGCAATTGAAACCTCATGAAAACACATGTCTTATCTTAATTTATGATAACATGTACTAAGTTCAAATAGAATTGAAATTTCCATAACTGTTTGATTTGTTCCACATTTTAAATTTTGCTCATTTTGCCAATCGTATTATTCACATAAACCACAGAAATTTGTAATTCTCATTTCCGTTGATATTTTACGATTATGTTTACTTTTGTCGCTAATGATATATATAGAAATTTTCACACTTTAATCCAAGAGTCAGGTTTATCATCCAAAATCGATTTATATATCATGAGATCCTTTAATGTTTTTTCATTTCATTTAAATTCAGTTGCTGAAAACAATACATGAACACAAATTATTATTATGATATTTTAATTTAGAAATATTTTTAAGTGTATTCATTTCAATTATAATTTTCCGATTCTCTAAATTATAAATCACATGATTACATTGTCGCATGTAATATCAATTTTTGTGTTTTGATCGGAGAGATATTTTAATTACTTGTTACAAGAGATTCATCATAGAATTCAATGTATATTGTAAAACTGAACAATTTTCAATTACTTTTCTAATGCAAATTATGGTTTATAAAACTATTATTTCAATGAATTAAACAAATCTCATGTGTACGTAACATTTTGCTCATGATACGTTTATAAATAGTTATCTGCTCTTCGTTAGAATTTAAAAATAAAAAAATTATCTCTATTACATTTTATTAGATGTTTGTATTGTTGGTTTCATTTTTTAATTACCAAATGTTAACAATTTAAATTGGATAAACTATGAAGATATTTAACGAAACTATTCTTTTGAAGTAGGCCTTATTTCAAAATACAACGAACATATATCTAGCAGAACTCATTGAAATCATGTATTCGTTTGGCAGACTCTCTAAATGTCATAAGTTTAACAATTTGAAACTTAAAGAAATTTCATATTTGACAAACAATTAACAGATTCAGTGTAGTAATGGAATTAAGACGCGATTTGGGAATAAAATTTTATTTTTTAATGTTTTGTGTTTAGAATTATTTAACTAATTGTTCATTTTGTAACAATGACAACGTTTAAACTCAAGCTACAAGCGAGAAACACGGGTAATAAAATCACTGATATGTTAACAAAGCTCGTGTTTTATATTTGTTTAGAAATAATGCAAAGTACAGAAATTACCGTTTCTCTGGCAAAATGACTCGTGCCAAAAAAGATGTGTTCATGAATAATATTATCCCCCAAAAAAAGCACTATTATATTGCAACTCATTAATTCCAATATAACACATATGTGTTAACAAGACTCAAGCTTGTTTACATAACAAAGTATTTCAAACTCTGTATCTTGCTTGTAACTCAATATTTGACTTTTGACGAATCTTTAAAAATATCAATATTTACCATTATAGGTAATTAAAAAGGAGAAATAAAATTTGAAAATTTTGAGCTCAAATCGTGTACAAGTCCCTTTAACTGCTAACTATCAGCTGTTTTTTGCTCGTACATTGTGATTTACTGTTGTCTCCTTGTTTAATTTCTGTGCATGTGCGAAGAAATGATCATGCAAATAAATAACGTCCATGTTTTAAATGCAAATTTCTTTTAAAAACTAGTAAGTTTTAATCCTATTACATACGTAAATTCATTCGGAAAGCACTCTGTATATTTGTAATTCGATATGAAATCGTAATAATTATAGTTCATTTAATTAAACAATAAAACCAAATCATTTTAAATTCCTGTATGTATGAATGTAGCTTGCACTGCAGAAAAAAAAATACATAACTCGCCTTAGCGGTTTAAATTGAATATCTCAAGATCTAAATCATTTTTCCAATTATCCCTTATAAGTGATTAAAAGATCATGGTGGTCAATTAGAACGTTAGAGTGAAGGAACAGCCTATTGTCGTTGGATGTGAGGGTTGCCAGCTGTCCACTGACTGAACTCAGTTTAACAGAAAGGCTGCATTTTTTTATACCTTTCAAAAAAAGTCGCTTTTTCTTGTCACGTGACCCCTGATTATATTTAACGTTTTTAATAAATAACCAAACAGAGGATAATTCTATCAATGATAACTTATAATTTTCAAAAAACCAATTACGTAAATATTCACTACATTATAATAGAAATTTGTAGAAAAATATCATTACGGATGTTGACTTTGATAATGATACATTTTTACTGAAAATGTTTAATCAGATGAACAAGGTGAATTCCTAATAAGAGCTACCTTTTTGTGCAGATATTTCTTTTTCAACGGTAACGTTTGTTATGAATCACTCAAATAACCGTCTCCAGAATAGCGAACGGGATGTAGAAGAACTTGCAAATGGGATACGCACATGTATGCGTTGATTCGCCGGAGGAGGGCAGGTTGGTTCCTCCTTGGGAAATTTTCATAAATTACGTAAAATTATCAAAAATAGGCCTTAGACCGGCAAAATTATTCCGAGAAATTTTCTAAATCATAGGCCTAACCGAGGGCATAGGTGTATGTAGTGCAGCGTTGTTCAAGATTTACGCTGTCAAAGAGTCACAGGAAAGTGTAGAGTGTGTTTCTTTTCATGCATATTTAGCCGTTGTCAAAGGTCTTACCAGCATTACCAGCAGTCATATTCCCTAGTAACCTACGAGCATATCTCCAGGAACAGTCATACCAATGGTATGCTACATGGCCCATGGAACTCGGCAACAATTGTTGTTTAGTGCAGATAGTTTTACATTAAAATATAAAGCATTTACCATAGCTATAGATCAAAGTAATGTTTCCAATTGCAATAAAACATGTCGTTAAGGAAGGAGCCTTCTCATTATCAAACATTCTTCTTATAATAAGAAATTCATGAAATTTTGACAGAGTAAAACAGATCATATCATCAAATGATTCTATCAGTTTAATCAAATTTGACCTCCTCATTTTTGCATAAAGGTCAGGTCAAAGTTACTGCATTTTTTCTCAACTTAAAGGATGATAAAAATACATGTAGTTCTTTCCGGTTATGTAGACACCTGTTTAAGATATGAAGACTTTATTCTTCAATAAAATGATAGATTATCAGAATGTCTACCAGCTTATACTACTAAATTGGAATGAATATTGAAACTAAAATGGATATTACTTAGCCCGCATTTCCTCTAATTTTTTTAAATTTTGAGATATTTTGGTTATTTTTTATGCTTCCAATAATAAAATAATTCTGATTTTTACGTATTATAAAGAATTTATATAAAGATACAAATTGACAAAAAAAGCTAATATATTGACCATCTAATTAGAGAGAAATACTGATTTTAGTGATTTTTTTTTCACACAAATTAGAATTAATGGGCGCTTTAAAAAGCTTATACAAACGTAATTTGATATGCAAATCTTATTTTAAAAACAAATTCTGAAACCCAAGAATCATATCATTAGTTTACATTAGTTAAAAAATCCAACATTAATTATAATGTTTTAAAAATGCTAAAACAGACTCAATTATCTACAGCAATTCTGAATTACGAAACATGTGATATCTTCCTACGCCAATATTCCGACAAAAATATAGTCCTTGTTAGATTCTAAACATTGATTACTATTTCTGTGCCAAGTTGTATGATAGTAAATAAGAAAGAAAAATATACTATTTTAATTTTCTTTCATCTTGATTTAATGAACATATTGATCTATTATATGCATTTAAAATTCGAGTATTCTAAGAAAATACTACCGCGGTATTTTTATAAAACTTAATAGGTAATTCATCAGCAAACATTGTTTACAATAGGTCTTTACTATTGGGATATTAGAGCTTAATATTAAGGGGCTGGATGGTCAACAATTAAATTAGACTTTAAATATGAAATTTTTGGCAAGAAACTGTTAATCAGTAGAGAAAATCCAGCTATTTTAGCTTTAAAGTTTGAACTTCTTCCTTTATTTTCATTCAGAGCTCTTCAGGTAAAGAAGAAAAATATTGTTTAAAAATGAAAAAAAATGAATTTTTATCCTCTTCAAATCAGACAAGAAAAAATAATTTAGATTTTGTGAAAGATTTCAGTGCATTAATACCTTACCTGGTATCTGGCAAGGGTATATATTTTTATTTTCTTAATTACTGACCCTCCATCTTCGCTAGCCAAGGGTGCCGATATGCTCCTCTGCTCTTTTCACCCTCGTGCTTGTTTGAATATTTTACTTCGTTTATCATTTGAAATTAAGGCGCCAAAATTATTTTCGGAAACACTCGGGAGTTATGTACAACACCATTAAAATTCGAATGTTGGGAAATCCCAAAGTTCATTCGAGAATTTAGCTTTTGGCTACTGTGGTTGCAGGTATGTATTTTGTGCATAAAAGGAGTCAATATATCATTATTTAAGTTTTATAGTCATTATGATAAACATCTGATGATAGAATTGTCGTATCAGTCAATATTTTGCACATCATTGCTTGAAAAAAAAGAATGTTTTTCAAACCGAAAGTAGACAACTTGTCAATTCATGTCCATCTTTTTTAATCGTTAATTATTAGTTATTTTCCTTTCTGTATCTCTTGCTTTTAAAAGAAAACATGTAGGATTTTAGCTTTGCACATTTCGATGAGTAAGTAAGTCGCTTTCAATGTCGTTGAATACATTGGTAACTATTGCCAAAGGCATCTGAATTTTTATCAATCAGTTGCTTAATAACTCAAATATCGAAAAATTCTACCCCTACAATCAATAAATACATGTGTACTTAGTATATATAGTAGGGGTAGAAATTTTCGATATTTGAGTTATTAAGCAACTGATTCAGGGTTGTCTCTAAGACCGGGGGGGGGGGGGGGGGGGGGGGGGAATTCCTCAGCCTAAAGTGATGTATATATACCCGGCTATTTTTGCATTCCAAACACAATCTAGCTATACGCTAGACCCCCAGACCCTCTTCAACTTTTTTATTTCTTCCTTCTTCTTCAATTTTTAGAGACAACCCTGTGATTGATAAAAGTTCAGATGCCTTCGGCTATAGTTACCCTGACTTACCCATGTATTCAATGACATTGCATTGAATATTTTCTATTGTTATCAATCCTCAATATCATTAGAAATTTGTGTTTGAGAAACATATTAGTATTTTACTCTTTTGTTTTATTTGGCTTTAACACATAATTAAAAAATACCTCTTGTAAAATTAGGATCCTTTTTAAATCGAGTCATTTAATATTCAAGTGACCTGACAGCTGCCCTTGTGCCTCTTGCTGAATACTCCTTTGTTTTGTATCAGGTTTTTCATAGTCATTTTTATATTTCAGATCATTAGAATTTTGATCAACCATGACATCAAATATGGAAGTTGATGATGATTTTGATTGGTCTAGCACGGATAGTGATGATGAATACGAGGAAGAAGTTGACAAGAAGACCTCAGTCTGTAAAAAACAGATTGTAGCGTCCATTGATTTTGGTACAGCGTACTCTGGCTATGCCTACTCCTTCAAAAATGATTGGACAAAAGTAATCACTCATCCATGGCATGGTGGAGAATACATGACCCAGAAGGCACCAACAACATTGCTTCTAAAACCGAACGGTGAATTTGCCGAGTTTGGATTCAAGGCAGAGAAAAGATATGCTGAATTGGCAGAAGATGAGAAACATGAAGATCATTACTTCTTCCGCAGGTTCAAATTAATTTTGAAACCAAAACTCACAGAGGTAAAATAAGAAAGACATCTATAATATTTTTGAAATATTGCAGTCTGTTCACTTTCGCTCTTACAGATATTGAGTTATAATTTTATAGCAAATTAAGATACCACACTTCTTTTTGACACAGATATTGATTGTCATTACTGTAGCAGCCTTTTTTTTTTTTTACATACCACTGATTTGTATCAAATCATGAGAACAAAAAATTGTGAACACCAAACTCATTTTTACAAATTAATAAAGATTACAACTCTCAGTATAATAAAAGCAAAATTTAAAATCCTCCAGTGATGCATCTCTCAATTTTATGAGTTCACTAGGTTAATTTCTTGGATTTGATCAATCAGTAGAATACATATAGAGTTTTGGCCAGTTTTTAGCTCACCTGAGCTTTTCTGATCAAAATTTGTCCGTAAACTTTTTTCATTTTCTTCTTCTTCTCCAGAACCACTGGGCAGATTTCAACCAAAGGCACAAAGCAACCTGGGTGAAGGGGATTCAAATAGTTCAAATGAAGGGCAATGTCCTCTTTAAAGGGGAGATAATTAAGAATTATTGAAAATTTGTTGGTATTTTTCAAAAATCTTCTTCTCAAAAACTATTCGGCCAGAAAAGCTTAAACTTGTGTGGAGGCATCCTCCGGTAGTGTAGATTTAAATTTGTTCAAATCATGGTCCCCAGAATAGGGTGGGGCCACAATAGGGGGATCAAGTTTTACATAGGAATATACAGAGAAAATCTTTAAAAATCTTCTTCTCAAAAACTATCAGGCCAGAAAAGCTAAAATTAAAATGGAAGCATCCTCAGGTAGTGTAGATTCAAGTTTGTTCAAATCATAGTCCCTAGGGGTAGGGTTGGGCCACAATAGGGGGATCAAGTTTTACATAGGAATATTTAAAGAAAATCTTTAAAAATCTTCTTCTCAAAAACTATTAGGCCAGGGAAGCTCAAATTTAAGTGTAAGCATCCTCCGGTAGTGTAAATTCAAGTTTGTTCAAATCATGGTCCCCGGGGGTAGGGTGGGGCCACAATTGGGGGATAAATTTTTATAAGGGAATACCGGTATATAGAGAAAATCTTTTTAAAAAAAAATTTTTTAAACTATTTGGCCAGGAAAGCTCAAATTTTAGTGGAAGCATCCTTAGATAGTGTAGATTCAAGTTTGTTTAAAATATGGTCCCTGGGGGGAAGGCGGGGCCACAATGGGGGATAATTTTTTATATATAGAGAAAATCTTTAAAAATCTTCTTCTCAAAACTATTAGGCCAGGAAAGCCCAAATTTGAGTGGAAGCATCCCCAGATCGTATAGATTCAAGTTTGTTTAAATCTTAGTCCCGGGATTCGGTGAGGCCATGGGGGATGAATTTTTACATAGGAAAATATAGAGAAAATCTTTAAAAATCTTCTTTTTAAAAACTGTTTGGCCAGAAAAGCTTAAACTTGTGTAGAGGCATCCTTGGTTAGTGTAAATTCAAGTTTGCAAAATCATAGTCCCTGGGGGAAGGGTGGGGCCGCAATGGCGGGTTGAATTTTTACATAGGAATATATATAGAGAAAATCTTTAAAAACATTCTGGGAAATTTTTCAGTCCAAAACCCAGTACTTTGTGTGAAAGCTCAGGTTA
Source organism: Magallana angulata (assembly GCF_025612915.1). Classification (NCBI taxonomy): domain Eukaryota; kingdom Metazoa; phylum Mollusca; class Bivalvia; order Ostreida; family Ostreidae; genus Magallana; species Magallana angulata. Next base: position 31,195,279 of record NC_069117.1, on the reverse strand, counting down.
TGCAGATTTAAGTTTGATGAAACCAAGATTCCCTAGAGAAAAGTGTGGCCACAAAAAAGGGGGGGGGGGGGGTATATAGGATTAGACAAAAATCTTCTTAGAGGCACAACAACAAAAGGGGCTTGGTATTTACCAAAAAAAAAGATGTGGATAAAAATTGGCAGACTTTCAATTTTTTTTAGTAAGATCTACTGTACTTAGTTGTAAAGATATATATTTTGATTTTGATACTGTTATGCTAATTTGAGCAGAGTTAAGGCAATTGTTGCTCAGGTGAGCGATGTGGCCCCTGGGCCTCTTGTTTAAGTATTAAAGATCAAGCTTCTAAATATTTTGTTTGTAGAGAGTGAATAGGGAAACACTTTGTGCAGATGAGAATGGAAAGGAATTCAATGCTTTGAAGATATTTACTTATTGCATTGAATTTTTGAAAAACAGTCTGTTGGACGATATAAACAAAACAATCAAAGGTGAAGTTGCACTGGGTGACATACAGTTTATCATCACTGTTCCAGCCATATGGGACGACACAGCCAAAATGTTTATGATTGAAGCTTCTAAATCGGTATGAAAGCTTATTTCACTCCTGAGTATTGTTGTCATTTTTACCTCAACCGAGCCGAAGGCTCAAGTGAGCTTTATTGATCATATATCATTTGTCTGTCATTGTCATCATTGTAAACTTTTCACATTTTCATCTTCTCAAGAACCACTGGGCCAATTCTAAACTTGTCACAAAGAATTGGATGAAGGAATTCAAGTTTGTTCAAATAAAGGGTCATGTCATCTTTAAAGGGAAGAAAATTTAGAATTATTGAAAATTTGATGGTATATTTCCAAATATCTTCTTTTCTAAAACCATTTTGCCAGAAAAGCTGAAACTTGTGTGGATGCATTCTTAGGTAGTGTAGATTCAAGTTTGTTCAAACCATGATCTCGGGGGGAATAGGTTGGGGCCACAATGGAGTGTCAAATTTTTACATAGGAATATATAGAGGAAATCCTTAAAAACTTCTTAAGGAAAACCATTCAGCCAGAAAAGCTAAACTTGTATGAAAGCACAGTTTGTGCAGATTATAATTTCTTCAAATCATGATTCCCTGGAGAAGGGTTGGGTCACGAAGGGGAGAGGAGCATTTTTATACCATATGCAATGAAGTGCAATGGGTTATAATGTTTTTTACCCTTCCGTCAGTCAGTCTGTCCTGAAACTTTGTAGCCATTTAGGAAAAAACGGATATTACCAAGAAATTCTGATTAATATTTTTCTGGAAATTTTGGTTGTTTTGAACTTACAGCTTTAGAGTTGTTAATAAACACTTTGTAAGCACAAAGCCTCTCTTAAACTGCTGCATGGAATGAAGTGAAACTTTGTAGCCATTTTATAGGACACAATACGTAGATGTGCATATTACCAGGAAATTCTGATTCCCTTTTTTTTTCTCGGAAATTCGGCTCTTTTGAACTAAGATTTTTCATCTAAAGTTGAATATATATATTCTTTAGTACCGTATAATGGGTATTTTTTACGTGCTTCTAATTTTTACGAGTTTTATAAATCCGTAAAAATTAAAAACGTAAATTTTCACAGAAGTAAAAAAACACCGCACGTAAATTTTCTACATTGTACGTATGAGAGTAATGTTCATGACCTTCAGCTCAGTCCCTGACGGCTGTGTATGTAGGTATATTTCAGCGTTTTTGGTCACGTGGTGATAAAACTTTAGTTTATCTAGGATTTAATTTAATATTTATTGGATTTTAATCTTGCTGTGTTTTATGTCATGTGAATTAAAACTTTGATTTTTGAGATGGAGTTGTCTCTATTGGTTGGGGGAGAAAGAAAAAGAGAGGGAGAGAAAAATTTTGAAATGGAGTTGTCTTTCTTTTTTTCGCGGTAAATCAAACTGAGACGAGCAGATGGTGTACATCAATGATGATACCCCCTTTTCCATAGATGATTTTAATTTTTACGGACATGTCCAATTCGTAAAAAAAAATTACGCGTAAAAACTCAAATCACCCTATTTTAAGACAAATTTGTAAAAAAAATCACAGCAGAAAAAATTACCCGTTATATGGTATTGAACAGTTTGTAAGTGCAACTCCTCTTAGCACAACCCCTCTTAAATCACTGCATGGAATTTAGTGAAGCTTTATAGGCATTTAGGAATCAGTGTGTGGATTTCCATATTGCCAGGAAATTCAGATTTCTTTTTTTCCTGGAAATTTCAGCCCTTTTGAACTTAGAGATTTATAGTTATTGAAAAAAAAAGAATGGATGTGCATATTTGCAGGAAGTTTTTAGCAGATAATTTTTAGTAAGTTATGCCCTTTATTATATTATTTTGTGTATTTAATGCATACCTTGCCATTCATTGGCATTCATTGTGTGTGTGTGATGGGGGAGCGTAGGGTTTGTGAGCTAGCTCACTTTTTTTTTTTGGAGTAAATAGGAATATAAAACAAATATTCTCACAAATACTGAAAGAACAAAAGAGTTATGGCTATTGTTGCTCGGGTGAGTGATGATGCCCCAGAGCTTCTTATGTATGGTATTATTAATTTGTAATGCCCCACATGTAATGCAGGAGTGCTACATACATGTATATATATATCATAAGAAATTGTACAAAAATGGTGAAATTAAAAAAATATTTGCCTAACACTTTCAAACTAAAGTTTTCAAAATTTCAGAAATGTTGCTTATTGTCACAGTTGAACTGATCCCAATTAAAATCCCAACTAATACAAACAAAATTATCCTCAAATAATGATATTTGAAAAGCAAAAAATGTTTCTGCAGTTACCACATAGATATAAAAAAAAAAACTTTACAAAAATGATTGTGTTTTCCCATAACAGACTGGAATACAGAAGGATCAACTGAAAGTTGTCCTTGAATCGGAGGCAGCTTCCGTCTATTGTCAGTACATGTATCTAGAAGAGGACAAAGCAAAAACAAGAAGGGACTTTCAAGATAAATTGATACCTGGCTTCAAGTACATGGTGATTGACCTTGGAGGTATTTAATACTTTAGTTAACATTTGTTTGTAAATTATATTTTCATCTTCCAAATGTGTTGTATCATATAAGGTCATGATACAGAATAAATAAAAATGATATACTATAACTTGTTAGCGACCCCCTTTCAGTATTTAAAAAATTGCACCATTTTAACAGTGTCAATTGTTTAGACAGTTTATTACTAGGAGATTTAAAAAAAATAATAAGATGATTTTGGCTCTACTTGCATAAATATTTATAGAGATTTTTTGGATTTTTTTGTTTGTATTTAGGTGGTACAGCCGATATCTCAGTTCACAAGAGGGACTATGATGGAAGTGTGGAGCAAGTCATTCAGCCTAGTGGAATAGACTGGGGTGGAACTAAAGTGGATGATGCATACTGGAAGTTCTTCTGTGACCTTTTTGGAGAGGATTCCATGAAGAGATTTAAAGATGAATGTACAGAGGATTATTTGGATTTTGGTCGAAAGTTTGAAGTTCAAAAACGGTCTGGAAAATTAACAACTTCAGACAACCTCTACATTAGAATTCCTTTGTCTCTCTCTGAAGTCCTTGATTACAAAATAGCTGAGGCCATTTCTTCATCCAAGTACAGAGAAATTGTTTCCTTTGATTCAAAATCTTTCAAACTGAAACTGCCATTTTCTCAGTTTGAAAATTTGTTCAAAGAAACAAGTGATCGAATAAAATCCTACCTTGATGAATTGTGGAAAAAACCTGAATTGGCAGATGTGGATACTGTTCTTTTGGTTGGTGGTTTTTCAGAATGTTACATAATTAAAGACATGATCAGAAATGAAATGAAATCAAGGAAAAAACACCTTGTTTTACCAGAGGAGTCCAGTCTTGCAGTGTTGAAAGGTGCAGTATATATGGGTCATGTGCCAGATGCTGTTACCACTCGTATTTCCAAATACACCTATGGTATCCAGAACTGGCCAACCTTTGACTCAACAATTCATCCAGAAGAAAAAAAGATTATGGTGGGAAATGAAGCCAGATGTCGAGATGTTTTCAAGAAATTTATCACCAGAGGTGATAAACTGAAGTCAAAGTACCCAAAAACCTTTATTTTGGAGGTTTTAAAGCCAGTTGAGGATACTCTTGAGTGCAGTGTTTACCTGTCCAAAAAAGAAGATCCAAAGTTTATCGATGAGGAAGGAGTTTCCAAGGTTGGTGCTTTGAAGGTCATATTGCCCAAGGTAGAGAAAGGGACCGTTATCGACATTGAGGAGGAGATATCTATTCTTGAAACAGAGGTTGAGATTCTTGCTAGAGAGCTGCACAAGTTCAAAGAATTCAAGGAAAAATTTGACCTGCTGTCTCCAGATATACTAAAGAAAAAATGAATGAAGAGGATAAAAAGATCAAAGATCATCAATAGTTCAATCCACTCTTTCCAAAAGTTGTGTCACTTGGTTGGCATCGCTAAGGAATAAACAATATATATCTCACAGTAACCTTCATAGTTTTGTAACTGTCACTTGACATTATAAATCTTTTTCCACCTTGCCCCAGGATGGAGCTACTCATAAATTGAAGGAAGGCTTAAAGCCAAACAGAATTCATCACAAGACAACCAAATGTTTGATAGTATTAAGAAGAGGAGTGCTGCCAGTTTGGACCTTTTGGTTGACTCCTTAAAGGGAAACAACTCAATGCACTGTACAATATTTGCAAAGTGTGGATTGGTCTATTTCAAATGTAACAGATTAATTTTTAAAAGAAAGTTATCAATTAGAAAAGCAGAATAGCACAAGATTCTTTGTAGGTGATATGTGCATGTATATATGTAATGACGCTTATTGCTTGGCTTATTATTGGTTTATTTTTTGTTGATTCAGAATTAAAATTGTTTCAATATTTTATTTTCCAAGGTATAAATCCAAGAGTGGAAAAAGAAATATAAGATTTATTGTAATTGATCAATAAATCTGAAAATGGAAATGCATAAACTTTTACTGAGAGAAAAAACCATGAACTTGTACAAATGTGCAATGTAATCAATTGAATTAATTCAGTTTAAATTCATATTTGCAATAATGAACATGATGAAGCTATGGAATGTAAATAGTGCTGTATTCTGATCATACAATATTTTGACTTTTGAAATCTTAAAAATGCTTGCATTTGCATTGTTGTAATTGTTTTTGATGGAATCAAAGCACATGTTTGTTTTCTCTTATATGAAGGAGATTGTTATGTGTGTTAAACTTTTTGGAATAAATCCTTAAATCTTTATTCCAAGGGTATTTTTAAAAAAAACCTGTTATAAAGCAAGGATGAAGAAAGTAAAAAAAAAAATATATATATATATATATATATATATATATATATATATATATATATATATATATATTTATATATATAAAACTATATATAAACAAGGTAATACATGTACCAAAGTGATGCCCTGTTTGTTGGGTTTTTTTTTTCAATTTTGTTTAACATCGGTTGTTTTTTTTTAACTTTGCATGTTTTAATTTTTCTTAAAAGACAGCACATAAAAAGCATTGTTTTGATTGGTGACAGAATGGGTTTTACAGTACATTCATTTGTTTAATTTCACATTTAATGACATTTAACATTTTTTTCCTTTTTTTATCCTTTCATTTCATTTTTTATAGAACAAAACCATTTCAATATGAGGTACCTCACTGCATCAAGGCTTATACTTTTTTTCCAAGACGATGCTTCACAAAATGGCATTTTAAATTTTGTATCAGTTGTCTTCAGAGCCCAGTGGTTAAAGTATCGGCCTTGTAAACCACAGATCAGAGGTTGAATCCACCTTGGGCTTTTGTTCATATTTTTGTTTACTGAATCATGTTTTTAAAATCATAATTTTTTTTTTATTGAAAATGCATAATTTTTGCCTTTTAGACATATAACGATCTATCATATTCAATCTATTTTCCGATGATTTGAAAAAATTATTTTAATTTAAGGTGACAATGTGTAGTGAGCCACTTTAATAAGATTTGCCAAATACCAGTAAGTTCGTTTGGTTTTGGTTTTTTTTTTGGTTTTTTTTTTTAAATGAATATATGTAGTGAAGTTTTTTTTAATGAATATCTATAGTAACTGTATTTACCGGTATACACAATCGTAACACCTTGAATTCATATTATTAACCTTTATTTACATTGTATACTGCAAGAAAATATCAAGTGTTTGTATTTACATGTACATATCTTCAATAAATAAACTCTACATTTTCATATATGGTTTTGTTATCATACCAATACATCTGATCATATCAACTTCACTCATTTTTTTTTTTTAAATCTATGTACTTTTAAAATCATTATGGCTCCGTCCAGGGTTGTTTATTTAATCGATCACTGCCAAAAAACATAGATTTGGGGGAGGGGGGGGGCACCTTCGCTAGCCAAGGGTTTACGATCCACTCTGCTCCTCTACAACGTTGTAGAGGAGCAGAGTGGATCGTCAACCCTTGAAGTAGAGGTCACTAGCGAAGATGGGGGTAGGGGGGGGGGGTCACATCCTTGTGTTCTTATTTCATTATTGTGGTACTGAAGTGATTTAACATTTTCAACATTTCGGAAAAACCAGTAGTAGTAGACAATGCTACTTAAAAGCCGTTAATTTTAATGCTGAAAGTGCATATATACATGTATTTACGTGGACTTGTGGGTAAATAATAGTCTTGCAAAGAATTATTTGTTTGGAATGCTAAATCATCTTTCGTTTGAAAATGGTTGCGGTTAAGTGTCCGAGAAAATGTTTAAGGTGGCATCGGATGTGGCATGTTGTGACGTACTCTTCATCGAAATATACAATAAAATCGAGTGTATTTTAATAAAATTTAATATAGTTTCTTTCCTTTATATAGTTGTCACCTATAACAGCTTAGCGCAGTGGGTTGGAGGGTTCACTACGAATCTGTAAGTCATGAATACGTATCCCACTGGGGATTTTAAAATTACTAGTATTACCTTTCGAAAAAAAATTCAAACGTATTTTTTGGATAAATATTGTAAAATCTGAAAATTCTAAACTGGTGAAATATTTTAATGTAATTAATTATAATGTACTTGAATCCAGCTCACCCCGAAAAGGATCCAAGATTATACATATAACATTCTAAACATGGAAATGCTACAACTGTCAATAAATCGGATTGGGGATTAAAATTCATGTTGTCAGACTAAAGTGGAAAACCATATACCGGTTACCTTTTGTCGACACTAAAAGTACCAAATTACAATGGTTGCAATTTTAGAATTAACCACCATATTTTAACAACTAATAAATATCTATTTAAAATATGAAATGAATGTAGTAAGGAATGAACACGATGAGTAAATTTTTCACGTACTATGGGAGTGTCTGTTCAAGAACTCATTCAGCTATTTTTTTTATTTTGTCCAATTAAGAGAATTGTAATTCCAAGAGATCCTTTAATCTTTATATTCGGGTTACACTTTGATCCTATTTCTGCAGACATTTAATTCACATATATAGTATCTTCTTGGTTATGAAATCATATATCTACAGGAAAAGATGTCTGATTGAAAAACTTATAATTCATGAATTACTTATAGATATCAATACACATATATATCAACTCTGAAATATATAGCTACCCGAAATTACAGACTAGAGATGGGAAACTTGGCTCTTTCTTCTTAATAAACCTGACTGAACAATTGTAGAAGACTCTGATTATATAAAAGACTATATAAAGCTTTAAAATGGATTTCTAACCATTGACCTCTCATGTTTAATAATACCATACTTTGCTCTCTCTATCTCTCTCTCTCTTCTTACTCTTCTTCTTCTTCTTCCTCCAAGGAATGATAGTATTTTGAAGTAAATGTACATAAAGCTGTTGTAATCACTTTATTGTATACAAATGCATTTGATTGTTCAAGTTCAAATTTTAAAAACTGTACTTTAACCCTTATTAATATCGACAGATGCATGTCCCATACCACCTAGTAAAGTATTTTCTTTACAAATATTTAGATGCGGCTCTTACTTTCCTTGCCTTTCATGCGCTATATAATCTACTATATACGGAAACAATATTTGTTACTTTCTCATTCTCAATCATTAAACTACATAAGAAATACATTTTATAAGTTATTGTACGATATTAGTCTGATTTTTTTTTATTTTGCTACCTTTTTAAACATTTTTGTTTTTAATTTAACAGTCAAATATCATACAAATTGAAATTCGAAAACGGTGATTACATAAATAAATATAGATCTATTTATTGCATCGACCAAGAATCCTATTTTATTCGTTGATTTCTCTCAATTCCTATAAAAGTAAAATATTTTATTCGAAACTGTATACCTATTGACGAATTTGAGCGGCATGCAGTATGACCATAATACCTGGTCGCCAACGCTGTGTTTATAACACTGTCCTCAAATGACGGGTCACATCTTTAAACCTTATCAAGATGATGCATGGGCTTAGCAGAAGAGAATGATAAGGTTTTCAACGGTCTGACTAATACCATTTCGTCTCTTAATTAGAGAGTTTCTTCCTTTCTCACCGATATTTTTTTTTGGTCTTTTTCTTTAATGTATTCGCCTTTTATAACCGTTATAGTCTTATTAAATAACAACTTTATTCAAACGTCCATCCACAATCTTTATGACAAGGTCCTATTTATCTTTCGGGCGATAAATTATGACCCTTAGTAAAATTGAATTCCCCTTCACATGGATAGATTTGTAAACAATGTTCAGTGGGGACCATATACTTACTGTCGACATTTCACCAAAATTTAACTCAGATTTTTCTTGTGCGATGTTTAAACATAAAGTTGCTACTCGAATCGATAATAATTTCTAGCATCCTAATTTAAAGTATACGAGAAAGAAAAAAAAGGCGTGTTTTCTCATTAGAGAGGATATCCGTAATTTGGCAAAATGAGGAGTTTAATCATTTTCTTGGTGATGAATTTGACAATGGTGATGTCAATGTCGACTTCGAATTCCCCGAGTGGCATCTCTTCAACTCAACCAGGGGTTTCATCTACGCAAGGACAAACTGGAGCCGCCAATCAAAACACGGAACCACCGAAAAGTTTTCAAGAGAAGGAGATCATGGTAGCGGTATTCACCCTGGTTCTTCTGGGCATAAGCGCACTTTTCGTCGCAATCGTCTTCTGTATTGGAGAATTCGAAAACAAGCGCACGGGATTGTGGAGGAGCAGACGACTTTCGGTTGCTGTCGAACACGATAACACTGATCTCGAAAAGGAAATCAGCAAATACAACAAGTTCTAAACGTATTCTACATGTTGTGATGGTTTATGGTATACTCATATCTAATCATGTATACATTCGATTTTCCACTACTTGCTGAATACTTATACGATCGATGAAAGTATTCAATAAAGATATTGGTATTTATATATTTTTTCATCCGAACAGCTCGGGCGAACTGCATCTTTAAAGTAAAGAAATGGATTAATTTGGACTATTGGTATTTTATCTATATTATTCATTTGTGACAGTATTCCAGCTACCAGCAGCTGAGCTGACCATTCGACTCTCAATCGTCAGATAGTGTCACTGCAACTGGCCATCGAAATTATACTTAATAATTTGATTTGTCAAACATTGCAGAGGAATGAATATATCCTAGCTTCTTTGAGGAAAAATATGCTTGTAGTCGGATACCTGTATCTGCTGAAAGTGCCATCATGAATGCACGTGTCACTGTGTGTATATACATGCGCGGATCCAGAAAATTTTTCCAGGGGGGGGGGGTCCGAAGGATAATTGTGTTTGCCAGGGGGGGGTCCGAGGCATATTTTCGCGATAATTTTACTATGTAAATTTAATAAATTTTCATTTTCCAGGGGGGGTCGGGACCCCCCCGACCCCCCCCCTCTAGATCCGCGCATGTATATATATAATAATTTGATCAGCATAGGAAATGAGTGAATGGGAATTTACTAGAACAATAATCGGAAGATGGAAACCTACATACTACTTCTCTTCTTTTTTTTTTTACAGATCTGAATTATGATTCTACATGTATGTGGTTTATTCCAGATTTAGATTGAAACTTCTTGAATGTATTACTTTTGTTTAACAATATTTAACTCAGGACTTTTTCATAAAAAAGAGAAAAGAGTGTCAATTTTAAAATGTATTGATCTTTGCAGTGTTTCAAAACTATATATGTACTTTTATACAATAAAAGATTTGCGACAATTTTGTCTATCAAATTCAGTAGGTTCTGACATTACTAAATCAATGATGCATTCTAATAAAATAGCAATTAAAAGCTTAATTCTTGAAGAGTTGTGATAACTCGTGTTTGAGAACAAAGCTGTCTGCCCAAAGCCAGCCAAGGTATACCTTTTTCTTAGTTGCAGTGAACTAGAATAATGGCTGGCTATTATTTTTTTACAACGTGAGAGAAAAAGAACACTGAAATATAAAGCTGATTTTGCCGAAGCTTTTCGAGGATCATGTGAATCGAGCTCAATTCAAAAAGCTAGTTATGTCACCTATTCAAAATTTAAAAAAAAATGATATCACTTTTACGAGTACGTGATGTCGCAGATGCTTATCCAGCTTTTAGAACATGATGATATCTCCAAACCTAATATCTGATATCACTTTTTGTTTGTGGTGCTATCGCACACACATCAACTTTTATTGTAGACAATGCCTATTTTTCAAGTATAATGAAAATACGGTAAATGAGATCCCAAATTCAACTGAATACTCGGATATCATCACAATTGGAATAGATGATTTTACTTTAATTTATTCTTTTTCCGCCCTGTGTGGCACAGGAAATAAAGTATTACAGTTATACGTATCTAACAAAGCTTGCCAAACAAATACCCTTTTTATTTATATATGTATGAGTCATTTTACTATTAAACGTAAATATATCGATTAATACAGCCGGTATTAAAGTGAAATTAAAGTGTGTATAAATTAGAAAGAGCAGTGATATGTTATTTCGTTTTTATCCGGTCGTTAGCTTTCAAGCGGAAGTCCAGTTTTCCCGCGTGCAAGCGGCATTTTGTCAACAAAGTGAAAACAGAGAAAAGGAATAAAAAACCCGTCTTATGTCAAAAGTAGTGACGAGAATTGACTGATATGTTCAAAGAATTATCCTGATATTTAACAGGTAAAGGTTTGTATTTATTCTTTGTCACCTCAATTGTTTGATTCTTACGAGATGTGTATTTGGGGGATCGTTTAACAATTAATTTGTCATATTTGTAAATTAGAAACGGGAAAACATAGAGCATTTACCTTCATTAAAAGATAGTGACTTTGTTTGAACTTTGCCAATCAACTTTTTTATAAAAGAGATACTCGAACGAAGAGAAAGATGTCAGTGTATTACTATTTTACCTTTGTACTGCTCGCCATAACCACCTGTTGGTGTCTAAGTTCTTTCATTTGGAGACTTAAACTTTAAGTTAAAGAAGAACCATGTGACTATCTCAAATGTCTAGATAAACAAATCCCTTAAAGATTTTAGTCAAAGAATTCCATAATCATCTGCGTTCTTAATTTTTCAGTAAAATCTTATAGTTTTTCCTCCTTTACGTATGCATTATCATACATACTATACTAATAGGACTATAGTTATTTACTGGCTAAAAGAACAATAGTCACTATTATTGTTAGGGTTGGATACCGTTAAGGATGAAACGGTACGATACCATACCGGTATTTTTGAAACGATACAGTATTTTTAACGATACGGTACTAGACCTTAATAAATGAAAATGATGATTTTATTTAATTCAATAAATGTGTTTTTGATCTTTCAGTGTTATAATTTATAAAAATAGTATCATACCGAGCGCAGCGAGAGGCGGGCAAAGCCCGCCTCGCGAAGCGAGGATTAATGGTAACATGTATATATAACAAAATCAGTGAAAAATGAAAGTTGAATCAGGGGTACTAAGGCGAAAAATAATTTCTTCCAGCCCTGGGCGCCGCCATATTGGCAGCCATTTTGTTTTTAAAAAGTTAGTTCGCTCATTGATTGACTGATACTTATCGATGTTTATTGTCCCTAAACTCGATTAAAATTTTCCAGTGTTTCAATGAAAGGTAATTTGAATTAAAATAAATAAAAGAGGACACCAGATAAGTTTCAATAGTGCTTCAATCAGGAAACACGACTTGTTCTATGTATGTCTTATCAAATTATCAGATGGAAAATAAAAACTTTAACATCAAGGAACTGATCTTTTAGATAGTGAATAAAGTATTCAGTTTTATTACCGCGGCATTTATATGAATTAAATTGATAAACAATGAAAGGAGAAATAAAAAAAAGTTCGGAATAACGTTACTCTCTTCGGCTATTTCCGAAGACAAAACGTGTACGTTTTACGTCTGAAACATGACGTCATATTGTAGACTGAGCACGCGACGTTTAGTTTAACTTTGGCTAATGATTTGAGTAGGCAACAAGGCGGATCCTACTGTGTGCATTTCAAATAAATTTTGCTCTACAAAAATCAAACTGCATTGTGTTAAATTTGCGCTCTGTCCAACAGTCACACTGTTTACATATTATATTCAAAATAACATACGAGTTTACAAACTATGTTGATGCTTCAATCTTTTAATAAAAAGATTAACAAACAAATAAATTGAATCTGATTCTCAAATGTTTAGTTAAAATACTGGTGTTTCCCCCTTTTCCCAGGCAAAATAACTGACAATGGTTGCAAACACCACCATCTGATTTCCTACTGAAATGAGACTAGACAGCCGAGCGCTTTACCCTATTGTCAGCCATTGTTTGGTCGCACTAATTGACGAAACATCAGAAAATAGAACGGAAATAGATAAAAAACTTTTGCGCTATATTGTCTTTAATTTACATTTATTGTCAGAATAAAATTTAAACACTATTATTGTAAATGTATTTTTCTTTTTTTTTAAATTATGTATTGATTTATTAAAGTATTGGCAGTCGAATCAAGTATTGTAATAAGAATGATAAAGCACATATTTCGTTAATTAGCCTATCCTTTTAATACGCAGAGAATTCGATTTTAGCGAGTCTTAAATCGTTTTTTAGCTCACCTGAGCTGAAAGCTCAAGTGAGCTATTCTGATCACATTTTGTCCGTCGTCCGTCTGTCCGTCCGTCTGTTTGTCCGTCTGTAAACTTTTTACATTTTGAACTTCTTCTCTAACACCGCTTATCCAATTTCAACCAAATTTGGCACAAAGCATCCTTATGGGAGGGCGAATATAAATTGCAGAAATAAAAGTTTGATCTGTATTCAAAGCGGAGAAAACCTTGAAACTGTAGAAAAAGGGGGGGTGCATTTTTAAAAATCTTCTTCTCAAGAACTACCGAGGCAAATTCAACCTAGGTTAGCATAAATTATCCTTATGGGAAGGAAAATATAAATTGCAAAAATTAAGTGGTAATTCTGTTTCAAATCTGAGTTATTACGAAAATAATAATAAAGGAATCAATCAGTTTAATAGCTTCGGGTTCGGCATCAGGTAAAATGATTCCATACTTCTAAAACGAGGTTCTTTGTTTAAAGCAGCCATGACATTATACGAAAAAGGGTCGATCTGACTATGATGACTTTGCTTGTTGTGCAACAGTTCGCGTATGAAGGGAAATTTTGAAACATACAAAATATATTGGTGCCGATTTTGTGAAGTAAATTGAGGCTAAATATTTCAATGCGTTGACAGTTTTCACACATGACGTTGGTGTTAGCTTGTTCTGATTTTCGTTTCGTTCTCATTATGCTTTGTAACCTGGAAACTATCGTCTGTATTTCGTGATTTTTACGTATCAAATCAAACAGAGACTTCGGTAAATCAAACAGTTAACTGTTTACCTGCGCAAATTAAGCAAAATCGGATGTAGGGGTACTGAAATACAATTCATTCTATCGGTAATTCGGCATTATCTTTTGCGTAATGGTACATGTAGATTAATGCAATAGGTTTTGTTGAGATGCTCGGCATTTTCTCGAGTTTATTCAGTTTAATTAGAGTTTGATATCGCTGACGGAAATATGTAGGTATATACATGTATATATATGATTCATTTCGAAAAAATAAATTGTGTTCTTTATTTGTTATACATGTAGTGCATGTTTCTTGTGTTTAATTGTTTACAATTTCTATTTACCAACCATATTTGAGTGTTAAATTTCGAATTATAAGCAAGATACAGAGATTTGCTCACAATTCTATGTTTGTACACAGATCTTAAAAACTAAAGCTTAAAAAGGTAAAAAATTTGTCAATATTTATTAAGAAAATTTTCAAAGTCTGTTCTTCCAGAAACCAACTTTAACAACTTATTGTATTGTAAACTTAACCTTTTTAGCTCACCTGAGGGTGGGGCCACAATTGGGGGTCGAAGTTTAACAAATGAATATATAGAGTAAATCTTTAAAAATCTTCTCCTCAGAAACTAATCAGCCAGGAAAGCTGAAACTTGTGTAAAAGCATCATCAGGTAATGTAGATACAAATTTGTGAAAATCATGATCCCCGGAGGTAGGGTGGGGCCACAATGAAGGATCGAAGTTTTACATAGGAATATATATAGAACTAGATACGATCTTGTTACGAGTAACGAGTAGGTCTTCCGTTCAATTTTTAAACGATAGCATTAAAATATCAATGAAATTTCAGAATTCCCCTCAACCACTCCCTTCAGCAAATGTGAACGATTGTCATTATCCTTTAAAATGCTTAACAAAGAGTTTTGCTTTTTCTCATACAGAACATTAAAGATGTAAGATTTTTGTCCCCTAAAATCCCTAATTACGTCATCAATGGGTTTGGAAATGAGTTTTACAAACTGAAATTTTTACGATCAATAACTTTGTTCCTACAATGCATTACAAAATCTGTATCGTTTTTAAGTTATCTGTAATAGAGTTTACGACAGTCTTGACCCCTAAATAAAGGGGTCAGCCCCCCTTTTTTGAGTTTATTGGAAAGGTCTTACGAATTATAACATTTTTTGTTCTTACACTTATCTAGAATTGTTGTTCATTTTATAATTACAAATGATAGAATATTTTAGGGGCCAGCCCTCTAGTTCCTTAATGGGGACAGACATTGGTGTTTTGATTAATGGAATCGATTAGAATCATCAATACAGATATTTTCTCATCTACAATGATTAACAAAATATGTCTCCTTCTCTAGATATATTGCGTCAAAGCTTTAGTACTTTGGCCAATAAAAATCCATAATTACGTAATAAATGGACGTGGCAATGATTTTTCTGATATATATTGTAATGAATAACAACTTTGCTTCTATAATGCATTACAAAATCTCTATCGTTTTTACGTTATCTGTAATAGATTTTACGAATGTCTTGGCCCCTAATTTAAGGGGCCAGCTCCTTTCTCTTGAGATCATTCGAAAGGTCTCACGAATAATAACATTTTTTGTTCTTACACCTATCTAAAATTGTTTTCCATTTTTGAGATACAAATTATTGAATATTTTAGGGGCCAGCCCTATAGATCCTTAATGGGGACAGACAATGGTGTTTTGATTAGTGAAATTGATTATTTTTATTAAGACAGACATTTTCTTTTCTACAATACTTAAGAAAATATGTCTCCTTCTCTAGTTATATCGTGATAAACTTTTAAGTACTCTGGCCCCTAAAAAACCCTAATTACGTCATAAATGGGCGTTGCAATGATTTTACCTGATAGATATTGCTACAATCAACAACTTTGCTTCTATAATGCATTACAAAATCTTTATCATTTTTAAGCTATTTCTCATAGAGTTTACGAGTGTCTTGGCCCCTAATTTAAGGGGCCAGCCCCTTTTTCTTGATTCTGTTGAAAAGAACTTTTAATTTTCTACCACTTTTGTTATATATGTCTTAACAAAATACCAACTGATAAAAAGATACAGATCAAAACGTATAAAAATTTTGGATAAAAATTCGTACCCAATTTTCGTGCCCAGGCGAGCTCAAAGAAATGGCGCCACTGGCGTAAAACAAACTAATAGTGCACAACTGCAGACTATAGACTACCTATCCTGAAAATTTCATAATCATATCTCTGATAGTTTCTGAGATCAACTCTGCACAAAATTGGTCGTAAAAAATTACAAAATCGACCGTAAATCCGGACCGGAAGTGACGACGACAAAAAATTCAAAAACATATAAAATTCAGATAATTTCCCATCATCTGTGAAAAAATTGTTCAGATTGGTTGAGTAGTTTTCGAGAAATCGCGTGCACAAAATTTGGAAAAAAAAAATAATAATAAACAGTACGAAAACAATAAGGTCTTCCGTTGGAAACGGAAGACCTTAATAAATCTTTAAAAATCTTCTTCTCAGAAACTAATCGGCCAGGAAAGCTGACACTTGTGTGGAAGGACCCTCAGGTAGTGTAGATTCAAAGTTGTGAAAATCATGACCCCCAGGGTTCGGTGGGGCCACAATGGGGGATCGAAGTTTAACATAGGAATATATAGAGAAATCTTTAAAAATCTTCTTCTCAGAAACTAATCAGCCAGGAAAGCTGAAACTTGTGTGAAAGCATCCTCAGGTAGTGTAGATGCATAGTTGTGAAAATCATGACCCCCAGGGGTACGGTGGGGCCACAATGGGGGTCGATGTTTTACATAGGAATAAACAGATTAAATCTTTAAAAATCTTCTTCTCAGAAACTAATCAGCCAGGAAAGCTGAAACTTATGTGAAAGCATCCTCAGGTAGTGTACATTCATAGTTGTGAAAATCATGATCCCCAGGGGTAGGGTGGGGCCACAATGGGGGGGTCAAAGTTTAACAAAGGAATATATAGGGTAAATCTTTAAAAATCTTCTTCTCAGAAACTAATTAGCCAGGAAAGCTGAAACTTCTTCGGAAGCATCCTCAGGTAGTGTTGATTCAAAGTTGTGAAAATGATAACCCCTGGGGGTACGGTGGGGCCACAATGGGGGGTCGAAGTTTAACATATGATTATATAGAGTAAATCTTTAAAATTTCTTCTTCTCAGAAACTAATCAGCCAGGAAAGCTGAAACTTGTGTGGAAGCATCCTCAGGTAGTGTAGATTCAAATTTGTGAAAATCATAACCCTGGGGGTAGGTTTGGGCCACAATGGGAGGTCGATGTTTTACATAGGAATAAACAGAGTAAATCTTTAAAAATCTTCTTCTCAGAAACTAATCAGCCAGGAAAGCTGAAACTTGTGTGAAAGCATCCTCAGGTAGTGTAGATTCATAGTTGTGAAAATCATGATCCCCAGGGGTAGGGTGGGGCCACAATGGGGGGGTCAAAGTTTAACAAAGGAATATATAGGGTAAATCTTTAAAAATCTTCTCAGAAACTAATCAACCAGATGTTTCTTTATAATTGTTAAGACTTTGGCCCCAGGACAATTCTTTGGCCTCCCGAGAAGGTTCAGAGTTTGATGTACGTTTATATCTAATATATAAACTATTGTTAAGGATCTTTTTGAGAACTGCAATACTCAACATATGATATGACTATAAAATCATCTTGTTAGAAAAGGGACTAATGATTATAAACATAAGAATATCCTGGGGAAAATGGATTTTATTTATACAGGATCTACATGTATTATTGTACATTGTCCAGATAGTTTGTATTATGACTCCATTAAGCTGATTTTATCATACCTATTGTTCCTCAGGTGAGCGATGTGGCCCATGGGCCTCTTGTTTATAAATCATTTTAAATGTATAAAAAGGTTTCAAAGATGCAGAAATACTGTTATTAGTACCGGTATTAAATGAAACGGTATTTTACCGGTATTTTTAAAGCAACCGGAGAATTCGATTTTAGTGAGTCTTAAATCGTTTTTTTTATAAATCATTTTATGTGTATAAAAAAATTTCAAAGATTCAGAAATACCGTTATTAGTACCTGTATTAAATTAAATTTTTAAAGCAACTATTCGGTACGGTATTGGTACCGTGTACCAGTATCCAACCCTTATTATTATCCCTGAGACAGTAACTTTTTTCTCCTCAGGAGTCGGGAAAACCAAGGAAAATAGTTGCTGTGGAGAGAAATATAGGCTCTTTCTGTCAAAGAGAACAATAAATTGCTATTCTCTGAACAGTTAAAGATCAGTATTTGAAATAGATATTACATCAAAGAAAACTGTGTTTGTCAGCAATGCATTGTTTGTTGTTAGTAAGCAAGTTAGATTTATTTGAATTATAGTTGTAGTGACTATAATAACACCAAAGGAGCTCTAAGACTAACTGCAAAGGGAAATAAAATATTGCCAGTGAATAATTTCAATGACTAATCAAATAGCAAGGAAACTGTATAATTGTAAACGTTATCTAGATGAAATAACATAATTGATGATTTCCTCTTCTTGCTACAATCGGAACGCAACTGTTGCTAAGATAGTAAAATATAACTTTTTGATTGTCATAATTATGTTTACTGGTAATTCTTTTTTAACAGATTGTGTCAGACAAAACAATGGCCCGTCTAGAGATCATTGGTGAGCTGAAATACTCCGGTCTGGAGTCTGGAACAACCAACTGGAAACAAGGAACCATGGTTTTACACTCAAAAGATGGTTGTTGGAAACTAGATCTTCACATCAATTGTAATAGGAGGGGGCCAGTTCAGTCTTTTCAGGTACATGGAATATAAAGCGAAGCCCAAATGTTGGTGGTTACCGGTAATAATCTTCAATGTTGATCTAGCACCAACATTATGAATAAAAAGATTGTAGTTTTCTAATGTAATATGAATGTCTTGCATTTACCAGTAAGTAATGCATATCTTGAAAGGCTTGACTCTGAAAGATGTTAAAGCCTTTTAGTACTCCATAGAATTTGTATATGGTACCTTATTTCATAAAATAAATAAATTAAATAAGATCATAAAATTTAAATATTAGTTAGGTAAACTGATGGAAACTTGAAACTTTCCAGTGTATTCAAAAGAATAATATATTTCATTATAACAGTATTTTAATCCTTTTTTTTTTCGTTTATTTGCAGATTAACAGTAACACAATCAAAAAGATTCTTCTGAAGGAGAAAATTTACTTCATTGAACTTTTCATGCATACGAAAGGAGGAGGAGCATGCAACATATACTTTAAGCCCGACACCAGAAGTTTAGTAAAGACTAGAGAATTTGATGCTGTCATGCAAGATATCAAGAAAAACAAAATTGAGCAGTCACAAACTCCTTGTAAAGGTATAGAGCTGGTTGTGAAAAAAATATTTTTTATTTTCCATACTAGTTGTTTAAGACATCCATATAGCGCCATTTTTATAAGACCTTGGAAATCTGACATAATGTACCTACGTGTACATGTATCTACCTCTTCAATCAACACAAGTTCTAAATGACACTGGTCTCAAACAAAATATGTACAGTTTAAGTGGGCACAGCTTTAGAGTAAAAAAAATCTTGGTGATATCATTGAGTCATGACTGAATTGCTGACAGTGAAATAAAAGGTTTTGTCACATTGCTGTTTAACAAAACTACCTATAGTCCATGTTTAAAATTGCTAAGTCAATCACAGAAATGATGTAAAGAAATATGATTGGTTACATTTGTTATTTATAGATAAAAGTACTGTTTCAAGGACTGGTCTTCTAGGAGACAGTCCAATGTCAACAAATGTGAAAACTTTCTCGAGAGATACACCATCAAAACAGTTCACAAGGTAGCTAGTATCATTCGTTTTTGATTGTATGTTCTATTTCTTTGTCATATCATAGATAGTTCATGGACTCTTAAATACTTTTGGTAACACACATTTCTTAAAAAAGTTAAAACTGTTTTTGTTGGAGAATTTTGAATGCTGTGATGTGCTTGAATCTTTGAAATGAAATACTTTTGAAAATATAGAATAAGAATATTATTTGCAGCATGAAAGAACCTCCAAGAAAAGAAGAACAACCATCATTATACTGTGATGAGGAGTTCAAAGAGAATGTCGGGTAATAAAGTTCTGTCATCATCTTGCCCCCTTTACTAATCTATACATGTCAAATGTAATAAAACTTCAGCATTGTGCAGTTGCTGTACATGTACCTCATATTACACGAATAAGTAATTTATTTTCAAAAGCTGTGGTTTTACAGAGATTT
This sequence comes from Magallana angulata, assembly GCF_025612915.1. NCBI lineage: Eukaryota > Metazoa > Mollusca > Bivalvia > Ostreida > Ostreidae > Magallana > Magallana angulata. The sequence continues at coordinate 31,175,136 of NC_069117.1, read as the reverse complement.
CTTTTGGCATGTAGTGTGAAATAAATGAAATTTATAAATTTTCACATATATACACACATGGTTCCACTATGATTAAATTATAAAGATTAAATTTTTTTCTTTTAGTTCAGATAAAGAGAACTTTTTGTACCGCGGCTTGGAAAAGAGCAACGCTGTAACCAAGCAATCTGGTTCTGTGGACTCTTTCCCTACTCCCAAGTTTTACATGTCTTCTAAACACTCCCCTTTCTCAGGACACTCCTTGTCAAGGTAGGACAAGTTTCCAACATAAAAAATGAGTGTATATCATCAGTAATTGCAAATGATGATCCCAATTTAGTTTTGTACATACATGTATTATTCTTTATGGTATGTATACATTAATATGAAACTATTTGTGAACGTTTTATATTTGTATTACAGTGTGGGTACAGCAAGTGCCAGTAAGAGACTGGACTTAATGCCAGACCCTACCCCCAGGCTCTCTACTGGGGTCAACTATTCCTGGTCCAAAAACAAGCTCTCGTTGCCTCAGAAGGAAAATAACCAACTCTCAGGGTATTTTGATCCATTGATTAATTTGATGGGTTTTTTTTTAAAGGGGGGGGGGGGGGGGGGGGGTTAAACTTAACATTTGCATGTTGTAAGAACTTGACACATTATTAGATTTAAAACCAAACCATGTTCATTGGTACTTTTTCTCAAACTTACTGCAGATTTTATACAGTCCTTTAATTTATTAAGGCGTCGAGCTAATGCTCGGCAGCCTTCTAGCGATCGTCCGGATTGGCAATCGTCCAAAAATTCACGCGCTGAACCGCCTTTTAAATGCGCATAAGAAATAAGTTCCTAAAAGTATTAAACGTATTACAAAATTTTTTATTCCATTTATTCAACTAAATTGTGTACAAAAAACCCAACTTTGCCTCCCTGGTGATTGACAACTCATTGCATAAGAATAAATTTGCTTAATCAAGAAATGGCGGATGAATACAATCAGGCCTAAGTGTAAAGATTCACTAGATATTATTTTAGTTTATCGCTTACATTTTAATTGGAGACCGTGCCCGATAGAAATAACATTTTAGATGTAAATTTATTTGTTATCGGGCACGGTCTCCAAAATAAATGTAAGCGATAAACGTATCTAGTAATTTCGTTGCAAAAAATAAACTCGATAATGCAGTTAGTTTGGTCGAGCATTTTAGATAGCACGTGTTGTGGATTTGTTTGTAAATAACCATACCATAGGAAATCTTGTTTCAAACGGGAATTGAAATAAATAAATGTAGGTTTTATTATTATAATTAGGGACACACTGTTAATGTATTCAAATTATGAACCTGTGAAAGTTGTTCAAAGACTGTTTGAAGCAGAAAGAAACAAATTATTTTTGAACTTTGGAATTTCTTCGATTTTTGCAATTATGATGAGTTATTGTATTAAAAAAGCACCACTACCTATTTTATAAGAAAATATACTGATTTTTGTTTTTAAAGCAGCAGAAAACATAATTCATATACTTTCTATTCTAAGTCTAATATCATTTGATATGACTATTAGTACAGAAATTTAAATTATTGGTATCATTCTATATAAAAGAAAAAAATGTCAGCTCGACGCCTTTGTGGCCGTTCCGGCCTTTGATTATGATTTTGTCCTCACAAGAAGCTACATTTTTGCAGTTTTTCCAACCTTGGTAACACCTGTTATATGAATGCAATTCTACAAGCTCTCTTTCACCTGGAACCTTTTACAAGAGACCTAGTCCACATCAGCCGTAGAATCTCCAGAAGTCTACCTCAGCAGTCGCTCTACCAGTCAGTGTTTTACTGTTATATCATCTATTGTCAATCTCATCTTCAGCTGTTTAAGGTCACGTTGACAAGCTTCACTTTGTATTTCAGGTCCTTGGTGCGACTGCATGGATCTCGGAAACGGATTGTGTCTGACATTGCTAAGCGAGATCTGCTCAGGAGTGTCAAACAAGCCATTTCATCAAGTGCCAAACGGTTCTCTGGCTATCAGCAACATGTAAGATTTGGTTTATTAGGAATCAGGAAACTTTTTTAGCTCACCAAGACGAAGTCAGGGGGAGCTTATTTTAACATGTTTATGCATTATTTGAAATTAAAAAAAAAACTTACGGAATGTACCAAAAATACATAAGCAATATACAACAATCATATAGTAATTATATTGATATATGATAGGTACTGAAGAAAGTCAGCTTTCTCTTTGGCAGGATGCCCATGAATTTCTGAGCCAGGTTTTAGATCAACTTAAAGAGGAAGTAGCAAAAGTCATGAAGTCTACACCCAGTCCTAGTCGCAGCCCAAGGGAAGTAACTGAAGGCATGGAAGTCGTCAATCCAACACTTCAGAATTTTGAATTTGAAGTTACCCATACCATTTCCTGCTCAAAGTATGCACCAGTGATCTCCAAATCTTTGGTTTAAATTGATGCATAGTATTATAAGAGTTCATGACTTTTGATATCAGTTGTGATTAGAGTAATGCAGTGCTATGTACCTGTTCTGAGTATAGGGTTTACTTTTCAGTTGTCCAGAGGAAGTGACAAAAGCAGAGCAGTTTTATGACCTGTCATTGGAGATGCCAAGGAGGAGGTAAACACTTTGATTCGAGTAAAATTTAGTAAATAATTTGAAATAATGAACATTGGATATTGTGTGTTTTTAAATACTTTACTAGACTAGGGAGGTTTTATTGGCTGGTTAGTAGTACAGCAAGGAACAACACATATATGTACATGTACCTGTTTTTATGTTAATAGGAATATGAAAAAAAAAATTACTTTTTATGAACAGGGCTGGGTCTACTCCCTGTACCATACAGCATGCTCTGGATCTGTTCTTTAGAAAAGAGTCCATAGAGTACAAGTGTGAGAAGTGTGGATGTTGTAAGGCAGAAGTATCCCATAAATTCACCAAGCTCCCAAGGTAAATACCAGAATGGTAATGGTTACTAGTAACTATATTCATGAGTTTTCAGTTTAAAAAAAAAATCCTGGCAACCCAAAGTGAAAAATAATAGTATTGTTGGTGAGGAAGGTGTATCTTGAGCAATCTTAACTTATTAAAAGTATGAAAATTCCCTGAGATTGAAATATCTATATATTAACATTAGGGCCAGCATTTTTTTATTTTTAGGTTTACAAACCCGCTGCTCGGTTTTCTGAGTTTTTAGAAAAAAAATAAAATTACAAAAAAGATCTTTTTTTTCTCCCCGACAGCAAATTTTTCCTAGTAGGAAAAGTGTATCGTCATTGTTATCACAGAGGCATAAAATCTGCTCTTTTTGTGTCATGATAGCCTAAAAATTTCTTACGCATCTTTTTCTCGTGCTACATTCTTCAGAGAAGCTTCTACAAACACTCTGCTGTAAGTTTCATACTTTGAAGTTTTACCGACAGTGTTGACCAGTGGCTAGACGAGATAGTCACACCTCACTGAACATGGCTTCGATAGTTACCTGTGCAGCTGTTTTCAAGTACATCACTGTAAAATGATTCCCTTTCTTTTTGTGTTGAATTGGCATATGTATTCATTGGCCTTTTTAAAAATTTATTTTACACAGAGAGAGAGAGAGAGAGAGAGAGATTATAAATTTCTGCAGTAACTATTCTCATGAACACATTTTAAAGTGACCTGCCTAGTGAATTAAAAAAAATATCATATTATTGTTTGTGCATTTTCTGTTATTTTCAATTAAAATTTACCATTACATAATTAATTGCATAGTTGTACTTTGTACATGGAAATTCAACAGGATAAAATACGTTGCAGTGATTTTATAGAGTCTGTTCACATTCACAATGTTATGTTTGAGTTTTCTCACATATAAACACCCCAACCAATTTTGTAAATAAAATGTGAGAGATCAATGAAGTTGAATATTTTTTAACTGCAGAAAACATGAAAGTAATAAATATTTTGTATATTAATAATTATATACTAGTATCATACAGGAGAAAACATTATGACTTTATGTAAATAAAATTTAGGGTTTTTTTTTTAATGAAATGTTGATATGTCCGACAATAGTCTGACTAGTATCTTTGAATCTTGGGCTAGTAACTTTGTGGCCAAATTTTGTAATTGCACACCCCTGACATTGCTATATGTACATGTAATATCAAAGCTGTATGTCTAATATTCTATTGTACTATTTCAGTGATATGTTACACAGATGACATACTTTTCACATGCTACACTTGATGCAGTTACACACCACTATCATGAAGTTGTCATTCATTATATTATTAGAATAAAGATGATGTCATAAAAGGTTTTTTTTCTCCTAAAGAACTTTACAATTTTGTGGTTCGTAAACCTAAAATTAAAAAAATTGTAGGTCAAAAGAGATTTTTATTTTTTTTTTATTTCCTCCTCCTACGGAACTTTATCATTTTGTTGTTTGTAAACCTAAAAATAAAAAAATGCTGGCCCAGTCACTGAAAAAACTAAAGTAGTGAACATGCATTAACCAACACTTTCAATTGTTCAGGGTTTTAATATTGCATCTGAAGCGCTACAACTACAATTCTGGGTCATCAGTCCAGTCCAAGATGTTGCAGAACATTGTTATTCCAAAGTTTCTGAGCCTCTCTACACACTGCAATGAGGAGACAAGCAAACCCTACCCCATCCATGCTCCCCTTCCTCTGCCCAGGTAGAGTATATCATAAAAAGATAATGATGTCCTTGTGGAGGCAAACTAAATGTACTTCAGCTCTGTAGACCCTCTTCAACCATGTGTATTAATTGCAGCATAGCTAATATAAATGTTGATTAGATTTTACCAAAAGAATATTTAAGGTAATGGTCCATACCCCACTAGATAAATAAAATGCGTACAGAATTTTTTCATATTTTTCAAACATGTATCTGAGGATATCTTCTCATCAAATTTTACCCTGTTGGGTGGTCCATCGGTATTATAAGAGCTAGGGTCGTTGCTAAAAATAGAACCGATTGCAGAAAATGGCGCTTTTTCATACATAGAGAATATAAGCCTAAGCCTGAAATTTGAATTTCACAAAATCATTTTTTGACTTATATCCTATGTAAAATAAAGGAATTATTATTTCAAATCAAAAATTTTTATGTTACACTTGCTTATTTATCAAAAAAAGATAAATCCGCATACAAATGAGATAAAATGAAATAAATTTTCAAAGAGAATTTAAGCTCTTATAATTTTATTTACGTACAGAATTCTCTAAAATTTTGATATTATTTAAACCTTAACGCCCTTAATCAACTGGAAATAAATTTACCCAAGGGACCGGCCTTTTCAGGATCACAATGGGCGTATTTTGGGTAAAAATCATTAAAATATATATTTTGAAAAAAGATCCGTAAAATTTAAATTGTGCATAGGTTTATTATTTCATCATTCTAAAAAAATATGTTAAAATTATTGTTAATTAGAAAACATGATTTAAACAAACTGTTGATTAATCTGTATTATTTAAACCGCAAAAGATTGTATCTTTGGATATCGGTAAGTATTATGGATCGAGATCGGTATTTAGAAATTGCAGTCACACGCGTGGATAATGCTAACTACCTGATATGCCTTTAAGACAGAGCCTCTATTCAACCTTTTTTTAATGGTTTTAAAGACTGTTCTTAAAATGAAATAACTTTTTTTCAGCGCATGATTTTAATTCTAAAAACATTTTTTGTTGTTGAAAATATATCTATGCTCGTTGCTAAGCGAATATAGGATAAAGATGAAGTAAGTCAAATTATTTCCCCTTGTGTATTTATCTCCCTTATTTATGCACTGGAATATATATAGATCTCGGTCAGGATTTCATTTTGGATGTTTATGGACTTTCAGGGATTAATGTTCAAAGAATTGGATTAAGTTCAGCCTTGTAATGAATTGATGTTTATGCAGGACAAAAGTAAGCGGTCTATATTTTCAAAACGAGTACTCAATCGACACGACCCAGTCAAATTTTCATTTCGCTGAGTAATAGGCTAATTGATTGCAGTTTTCAGGATTTTTAATAGATTTGTTTTGAATTAATTTCTAGATCAGCTTGATTTTTTGTTTTGAAACACATGTACACCGTAGCGTTAGGTTTCGATTAGATCGGGCACGGAAAAAACGTAATAACGCGTGAATTACGTCAGACGTTGTTTTGTGACGTATGGATAATTACCTTAAGTGTAGAAAGACAAAGCTGTCTTTCAAAGATTAAGCTAAGAAATATTATGCTATTATGGAATTTGCTACATGCAATTTTTGTGTTTCAGCCCACAGAAAAGTTTGCTTGAATCCCCTAAAGAGAGTACTCCTCGAAGAAGGCTTGACATGAACAACAGGTTTAAAATTTCACTCAATTATGCTAACCGAATTTTTCAGCGATTCTATGTATTCTAAATGTATTTAATTGATTTTTTTTGTACCTTCTGTGTTAGATAAAAGTTTTCAAACGTATTAAGTAGAATTCTTGTTCTTTCAGTTTTAGATTTAAAAAGTCAAGAGTTCTCCCCCTTTTTGAATCTGATGATGATCTGTCAATTTCAAGTTCTCCTAGTAAGAAACCAAAGTTGGATGAGAATCAGGATAAATTGGAGACGACGGTAAGGCAAAAACAATGTCACCCCTCAGTCAAAATGTTTATAATGGGAGTGTTAGAAACTGAAAGAGTATGCTTTATTTAAAGGAGAAAGAAAGAGAGCCTTTTAAAACTTTGACCCTAGCTGATACACAGGAAGACCCAGATTTGGCCAAAGCCTTGGAATTATCTCTACAAGAAGCTAATGAAAGAGCACAGGTATAAATTATATTATTATACCCCCGCTCCGAAGGAGAGGGGGTATACTGTTTTACCCTTGTGTGTCTGTCTGTCCGTCCGTCTGTCCGTCTGTCTGTCTGTCCGTCTGTCTGTCCGTCCGTAACAAAAATTTCTGTCGCATTTATCTCAGCAACTATTTATCGCAGATGCTTGAAATTTTAACACAGCGTTTGTTAAGGCATGCCATATTGTGGGATATATTTTTGTACCAATCGGACGTCAACTTCCTGTTAAATGACGACTTTGCTTATTTTTTAACCAAAATTTTCAAACAAATTTTCGTCAAAGATTTCTCAGCAACTGTTTATCGCAGATGCTTGAAATTTTTACACAGTATTTGTATAGGCATACCATATGGTGGGATATATTTTTGTACTAATCGGACGTCAACTTCCTGTTAAATGACGACTTTGCTTATTTTTTAACCAAAATTTTCAAACAAATTTTTGTCAAAGATTTCTCAGCAACTGTTTATCGCAGATGCTTGAAATTTTAACACGGTATTTGTATAGGCATGCTATATCGTGGGATATATTTTTGTACCAATCAGACGTCAACTTCCTGTTAAATGACAACTTTGTTTATTTTTAGCAAAAATTTTCAAACAAATTTCCGTCAAAGAATTCTCAGCAACTGTTTATCGCAGATGCTTGAAATTTTTACACAGTATTTGTATAGGCATGCTATATCGTGGGATGTATTTTTGTACCAATCAGACGTCAACTTCCTGTTAAATGACGACTTTGTTTATTTTTTGCCAAAATTTTCAAGCAAATTTCCGTCAAAGAATTCTCAGCAACTATTTATAGCAGATGCTTAAGATTTTAACACACTATTTGTTTAGGCATGCCATATTGTGGGATATATTTCTGTACCAATCAGGTGTCAACTTCCTGTTAAATGACGACTTTGTTTATTTTTAGCCAAAATTTTCAAACAAATTTTCGTCAAAGATTTCTCAGCAGCTATTTATCGCAGATGCTTGAAATTTTAACACAGCGTTTGTTAAGGCATGCCATATTGTGGGATATATTTTTGTATCAATCAGACGTCAACTTCCTGTTAAATAATGACTTTGTTTATTTTTTGCCGAAATTTTCAAACAAATTTCGTCAAAGATTTCTCAGCAGCTATTTATCGTAGATGCTTGAAATTTTTACACAGTCTTTGTCAAGGCATGCCATATTGTGGGATATATTTTAGTACCAATCGGATGTCATCTTCCTGTTGAATGAGTACTTTGTTTATTTTAGCCAAAATTTTCAAACAAATTTCCGTCAAAGATTTCTCAGCAGCTATTTATCGCAGATGCTTGAAATTTTAACACACTATTTGTTTAGGCATGCCATATTGTGGGATATATTTTTGTACCAATCGGATGCCAGCTTTCTGTTAAATGTCGACTTTGCTTATTTTGCATATTCACATCAGAGCGGGGGTATCACTAGTGAGCATTGGCTCACAGATTTCTTGTTTTGAAAATAAAATCCCCCAAACTCTTTCTATTGAAGAGGAGTGGGGAGGGTGAATATCCTGAATTAAAACAATGTTTTCTTTCGACAGCAGCAGCAATATACAGATGAGGTAGATGGAGGGCATGAGGACTCAGATTTTCAAAAGGCATTAGAAATGAGTCGAATGGAGTCTGAAAACCCCCAGTCTGATCACGGTTTGTTGAACTATTTGGTACACATGAAATAAGGGGTTCAAAAAATTAGAAAGGGGATTATAAAATGGTATAAAATTTTAGCAAGAAAATGGCATTTCGAAGTTGCTTTATTAATACCAGTACATGTTGTACGCAGATTATGGATCAAGTCTAAATGGAATGTCTGAGGAGGAGCAGATGAGAATAGCTATTGAAGAGAGCATGAGGGACTTTGCCCAAGCCAACTACTTACCTGATCCTGAAGAAGAAGAGGAAAGGTATTATACAGAGGCCTCTGGCTCAAGAATCACAGAGCAGACACAACACAACAAGGGTGGGGATCTGATCAAACAGTGCAGTGCAATAGTGTATGAAAGCTGTCTACAGAATGGACTCGAGAATGGAGACCCACTTGAGAAGGCTACTGGGGAGAACACTGCTGAAGACTTTGTAGCTTGCAGGTCAAAGTACTTTACAAAGCAAGAAAAATGCAGCGTATGTGATAAAACCAAAGACAAAGACGTCTCCATGGACAGTGAATGTAAATGTGTCACTGATGCAACGGACTGTAATGGAAATGAAGTGGGCAGCGGGAAGTCTCTTGTCCAGCTGAATGGTGGCAATTCACAACACAACGGCTTTGTGCCCAAGTTGAGTTCCGAGAATGATTTCAAATCCATGTTTGATGATGATGACTTTGATAAAGGTACATAATAACACATGTTTAGGTCCTTACTCGCTTGTCAGTCATGCATACAATTTGTTTCTCAAAATGCTTTTGATTACATTTCAATACTTAGAACCTCAGTATCAATGATTTTTTCTCTCAGAATTGGTCAGTATTAAATAATGAAATTTGTTTTTGCTCTCAGAATTGCTTTAATAGTACCTATATTTAGAAATGTATCGGTTTTTTTCCACAAAGTATTGTTCAATTGAAGAATGAATGTTTTTTGCCCTCCTAAGTATTTTGTGATTAAATTACATGTCTTGATACATGTAGATGTGATGCTGCTTGATGAACCTTGGGCCTCAGATGACAAGGAGAACAAGAAGCCCTCAGAACCATCAGAGGAGGACACCTGTCTGATTGAGGACCTTCCAGTTGTGTGTAATGAGGTTCGTGTTCATACATTTTTTATTATGGTTGTTCTTTATATTTTCTATTTAAAAAAAAGGAAACTTACCAACTGATATTAATCAAACAAACATAAGTATCATTCAGTTTTACTTTAATAGATATATTGTACATATAGGTGTATATGTCGTATTAAAGTTCAAAACAAGCTAGAAAATTTTTAATAATTGGCATTTGGATTATAGAAAGGAGAGCTGCCTCAGTCATACCGCCTGGTCAGTGTGGTTAATCACATAGGAGCCAGCTCTTTTGTTGGTGAGTGTCACAGGAGCAAAAACAGTGAATTATATATATACCTACATGTGGGTAAACCATGTATTGAATACATAGATATATTCACCCCCAGTTTATTTTTGCCTCTTTCGTCTCATCAAGAGGCGAATTTTACTTCATTTTTTTTATTACTGTTAATAAGAAAAGCATCTATCCTATATTGTAGTTTCTAGGCGAATTTAAGACGGGGCGAAACCAGTTGTAAGTGAAGAAGGACAAAATAAGAAATGAAGTGAAAATAATCCTGTATACAGTACCATACATCTGATAAATGATTTTTATTTACAACCAATATTTGTGTGTTGCACATACCTTTTTTGAAACTTTTCCTAATATACCGATATGCAATACATTGTACGTAACTACCTAATTACCTAGTCCTTGTTGCACCCAGAGGCACAAGGGCAAGGACTAGGGATTTCCATGTTACATGTACATGCAGATATGTAAAGATAAAATTACGAACATAATGGTGATTATTCTTATAATGAAGATGTATATTTTTGTCTCCTCACAGGCCATTACATCAGTGATGTGTTTGATGCTGAGAAAAGGTGCTGGTACAGCTTTGATGATTCTCGTGTTTCCAAGACAACAGAATCAGAAATCAGGTCCAGTCGAGAGAGAAGTGGATACATATTCTTCTACCTCAACAAGTAAGTTGTTTACTTCATGCAGAAGATGACATTAAATAAAAGCTAAGGAAGTTTATTCATTTATATGGTAGAATGATTGTTCACATTGTATTACATGAACTTCAGATGAAAACATTGTTAGTTTGTACATCTATGCTTTTCATCTTTTTCAGGGATATTTATGAAGACCTTGCCGAGCATTTTGAGAAACACAATACTCCCATTGAATTAAAATGATTTGTTTTTTGGACAATACGTGGATATGTACATGAAATAGTATATTGACGTTATTTATTTTTATAAAAGTAAATTTAACAATTGTTAATTTGTTTTGTTGTGATAGCCCTTTTTGCAGTCTTTTGTAAAATATTTGGACTCTTCCTTTACTGTAAATTTATGATCCAAATATGGAGGAATGACAATTCTAAAAGAGATCATTATTTCTATACTATACAAAAATGAATAGTTACTTAACTTACTTTGCTCTGAGTAAATGAGGAAAATGCCAATATTTTTCTTATTAACTCTAAGCAAAGTAAGTTGTTCTGATATCCAACATTTAAGAATTCATCACCTTGTGAAATATAAGGTGAATTTTTAAAACCCTCTTCTCTAACTTTGTTTTGGGCTATGAACTCATGCAGACTTGAACAGACAAAATGATATCATTGAGACCATAACTATCTTAAAGGGCCCAGGGCCCCCACTTAGACTAAATAGAGGAACAGACTTTAATTTGACCTAACTCTATCACCAAGCATTTAAAGGGTGTAGTTCAAAGGGCAGATATCTGATCATCTGAAGACAAGAAAAATAAGAATTTGATCAAGGATGTAGCACAAAAGTGTGTCATGAACGCGACATTTGACTGAGAAATCAGCACACTTTTGCCTAGTTACTGGTAGTCTTCTGGTAAAGTCGGAGACAGATTGGACCAAGAAAATTGATTTTTTACAGAGGTCTGTTTTGACTGTTTTAACGGTAAATAACCTCTAAACTTGATTCAAGGTCACTGGACACCCCTCGAATAAAGCAGCAAGATTGTGCAGAGGTGAGAAAACTGGCCCTGGAATGGGATTTTTCTAGATCAAGAAATTGGCGTCAGATTTGCCTTTAAAGACCAAAAAAATTTTCCTCCGCTTTGGGCAATATTTTATTCCTCAGGGGCCTCCCATTATCAATGGTGTGCTCAGTCAACATACATACAATGTAATACTGCAATTGATCTCGCAAATTTTGTGAATTTTTATGGATTATTTATAATCTGAAATGTCTGGTTGAATCATTATTAAATATTAAAGCATTGCTACGATACTTGATAGATGCTTTGCTGTATACTCCAAAATGATAAAATCAATGATTTTTCTCTTGCAGTATAATGTCAAAGTATCAGCAATAAGCAACAATTTATGTTAACTGCAATTGGATTATCAAAATTACCGGGTATTAATGCTTTAAATTTTTATTATGTTATTTTCCACCTTGACAAGGTTACTCTCATTTATTCAGAACTTGTAGAACCAATCTACTGCAGTCACTGAATGATCTAAAGACCTCTGTGACCGTCGCACAAACACCTCTGTGCACACAAGCATTGTGCCTCCATTCTGATTTAATACAAGCATTACAAAAAAAAAGGAACAAATGGAAAGTACCATTTAATAAAAATTTATTTAACCAGATCTCTTTAAAGTAACCGGTAACACCACTGTAGCACATAGTACAAGTATAACATTTTAGATCTTCAGATATGAAGCTTTGTGTGCATATTTCATTAATAATACACAAGAGCTGTAAATGAATGAAATCAAATTTCATATGACAAAAGTATGATTTAATTATCATGCAATAATATACGTAAAAAAAAAATTAATAATTCTGACTGCAAATGTTTGATTTTCTGCATGAACTGCGATACTAAAAGAGACTGGTTTGTTTCCTACGTACATGTAGATAACCATTGAAAGAGAAGGTCACATGACTACACAGGGCTACACAGGTACCGTAAATAATGCCTCTGAAAGATTTTGCAGGATTTCTCTCCAATTAACAGATAATCAACTGGAATGAAAATGATGTACACTGAGATATGCAAATTTTGTCTGAACTGGATGAATAGTTGTTGCTGGTAAGAGGTCATGCATATATTGCACATGATTAGCAAAAAAAAAAAATTCAAGAGATCCATCAGAACAAAATAAGATGTACTCGATTGACAAAATGTTTTTTTGAAATAAAAAAAAAAAAGGTTACGTTGTGACATGATTCTGGATACATGAATATTTCTGTATCTTTCAGGGCATAGGTTTTATCAATTAATTACATACATAAAACTATTCATCAAAATCAATTTAATAAATATCCACCTTGTATGGATGATGAAAAGCACTTCTACAATAAAGACAAAATACTATAGGGAATGGGATTTGCTACAAATATTGGTTAAAGAATTAAAGGATTAAAATAGAAGAACACAAAAACAAATGAACTATCAAATCTTAATTACACAAACGTCAATTTCACAATGCACTACCCATCCTCCTGGATTTGTATGTAAAGCATCCATTACATGCAGCTTTCAAATCTATTCAAGAATACTCATACAAGTAAGGCACTTTCTTTCTTTCTTGAATATGAAAAAAATTAATCCACAATTCAATGAATACAGTATAAAGTGAAAAAAAGAGAGAAAAATGGCAATGTTGTACATTTCTTTCAACATGCACGATCATCATATTTTGTTTCCATAATCACAATACAAACTATTCCAGTGGAATGCTCAAGCAAATTAAAGCAAGAGACAATGGATCCCATCAGATTGCATATTACACATATATCAATCACTATTAAAATAGATTTACATAATTTAATCTAACTACACCTGGTATCTAATTAATATCAAGATAAATTAATTCCTCCTTCTTTGAATTGTATTGTATTCAGGATCAACACTGTAACAATCTCCATTGTACATTTACACGTATATAAAATAAAATTATTCAGCAAATACCTGAAGTCCATATTTAAATTATAATAAACTCAATGCAAGGAAATAAACATGATCCCTCTAATAGCAAAAATAATGATGGAAAAATCGACAGAAAAGAAATTTCTACCAATTTCATAATTTTATCGCATAACAAGATCATTAATAATGCTGAAGTACTATATAACGGATTGCTCAAACAACTAACACTGTGTGGCATATGTTAACTCTGTATATTATCATACCCTGTTTCACTAACTACCACAACTGTACATTGCATGGACTCGAAATGCATCTTTGATTACGTATACATGTCAGATGGAATATTTGCTGCCATTTTTCTCATGAAACTTGCATTTAATTATACACCTTCAAATGCAACAAATAAAAAAAAAAAACAACCATCAATATAATAATTGGGTATACTGGCTAAAACTTGAGATGCTCTCAATTTTAGCATGACGTTACAAAATTGCCCAAAGACAAAAAGTGACAAAAAAGCAATTGTTCTTTAAATCTAATGTACCATAAATGGGGGGGGGGGGGGGGGTTCAACTCTAGCAGCCATTGTCTCCAAGAAGATCTCTGTAAGTAAATGGCAGTGGCTTGTCTAGCATTCTTGTCTTTATGTAAATATAGATTCATAATACAACAAACTTGAATAAAGTACTCCTGAAGATAATTAATGATAAATATCAATAAACATTTAAAGATTCAACAATATGACAGATCAAGTACCCATGATTTTAGACTGAGCTTGGCAGCTGATTTGGAGATGACCACGGTTTGTTCACAAACACACATAAACCTGATGGAAAAATTGGTTTCTTTGGCAAGAAAAAAATGATAATTTAAAAACTGGCATTATACAATAGCACAAGATGTTGTACCAGCAGTTTGAATAAAATAAAGCACTAGACTAGAATACTTATCACATCTCTTGTTCATTAAAAAAAATCATAGTTACAAATCTGGATTAAACATGCTGACATTCACTGCATCATCTCTACCATTATACAATTCAGAACCTCGTGCTCATCACAATAATCATCTTCCTCATCATCAAAGCACAATACATCCACTCTAATACACCTTCTGAGAATTGAATTTGGAGTGGGTGCGGTTTAACCACTGAGTACCCTTGCCCCCATTATAACTACCTGGCTTTGCTGAGGTATTTTGGTCTGGCTGGTACCTGCCCTTAGCCTGAGATGGTTTGCTCGCTTTGTTGTTGTCAGTACTGGAGCTGGGTTTGGAGTTGAAGTCGCTGCCGGATTTGGCACCATCAGCCTTTGTGGCATCACTGCCTTGCTTTGATTTGTCATTCATGGTTTTTGAAGCATCAGCTGGTTTGGTACTGTGGGAGACAGACGAGGTTTTTGCAGCAGTAGATTTTGTGTCTTTGAATGATGTTGATGATGATGAAATGGCAGTGTCCAAGGACTTGGGTTTAGACTGGCCTTCTTTCTCTCCATCCTTTACAATGCTGTTGACTTGGTCCATAAACTGCTGCCTGACCTCATTAACATGATCAGGAGACACCCTGATTCCATTCACCTGCTCTTCACACTGTCAAAAACACAACAGCATTTTCTATTTTCTCTTCTCCTTGATCAGTATCATAGATTTTAAATGATTTCTGAATAAACAGCGATAATTATCAAAATTGAATGGTAGGATTTTTACAATGATTTCTTAAAAGCATTGATGGTCATATTCTATATTGTGCACACCATTGCAATGGTAAATATCAATGTTTTGGGTGGGTTTTTTTGTAACAAATGCTTTATCTATTCTGCTTCACATCTTTGAATCGTCAACATGCATTCACTTATTGAAAATGAATCTAATATGATACATGATCAAGTTATTTTACATGTGTTTCTAATAGATACATGTATTGTTACCATTGCTTGTTTCCTGTTGTTGTTGTTCTTGTTCTGAGGACGGAATCGGTTGTGGGTGTTCTGGAACTGCTGGTTGTTATAGAAGTTGTTTTGAAACTTGGCATAGTAGTTGCTGTTGTGAACACCCTTAGAAAATTTGGTGTGTGAACTGTTGATGTTGCTGCGAGTTGTCACAATGTTCACCTGAGTTTTAAAAAGACATATTACATGAATACTATGCATTGTTTGCGATAAATTCTATGCTACAAGTTGTTCGTTATAAATGCAACAATTGAGTCATTGACAGGCTGAAAGTTTCCTCAATTTATACTTATTTCAACATCACAATAGAATAAAAGGCATCAATCTTTAGCAGCAGGCTAAAAACTTGCAGGCAGGAAGCGTAAAAATGTGTGTGTTGGGGACAACTGATTTCGTTGGAATGAAAGTACAAATATTCATAAACTAGCTTGAACAATACTCCACTGCATTAATGTAGTTTTAGGAGATTGCAATGCTACTGCAGCTACCAGGTAATACCCTGTTTTGGTGTGAATCAAGAAGTTGAATTCTTACATTGCAAATCCCTCCCTTCCCATTTTTTTTTTTTTTTGAAAATAATTATTTATCATAAAACAAAGAAGATTTCCAAAAAATTTATACAATGATTATCAACTATTTGATTATTTCTGGTGATCATTTACAAAAACTACAGCTTCCTAGCAGTTAACTTCAATTGCAATCCTTTTTACCTGCTGGTTATGCCTCTCCATCTCCTGTCTTAATAATTCCTCAATGTTTACGGTGTGAGCCCTTGTTTCTAAGTTGCCATCTTTGGAAGTAACCAATGTACAAAATGAGCCCCTGCTTTCTCCAAACCTAAATAAAAATGTTTACACAGTGGTTATACCTGTCGGATTTCTAAAGATCTATCAATCTTTTCAATTTTTTTTAATAAAATTTTATTTAAAATGAACATAACATTTCTAAAATTCCCACAAAATTGATTGGAAAAATTGAAGACTTTAGTAGTTTACTGTACAAAAGGTCCATAACATTAGACATACTGAAAATGATGCAACTGTGAAAAATGTTACAAAATTTCAGCTATAGATAATATATTTTATGATCAATATGATCTCTCTATAAATGCATCTTCTACTGTGACTTTGAAGTTGTTCAACAATTCAGTACACAAAGTACAGCAAGACCAAGATATAAACTTACTTCTATAATTACATACAAATTGACGGCACTTATCAATTTCGTCATTATCATCATCATTAAAATCTTCCATAATCTTCAGGCATATATCATCAAAATAATTCGTTCAAATTTAGCATCTCAATCTTCGCCGAATTATAATTTATATACCTGCAGCAAACATCTTTAGGATCAACCCAGAGAGTCAATTCGGATGGAAGTCTGAGGTCATGATACTGAAGTCCTGAGTTTCGAGCTGCTTTCTCTAGTACGGGATCAATGGGTTCTGATGAATTAATTCTGATACACCTATATCCTTGTCCTTTAGTTGGATGGTCTTGATACCAATGATTCTGAAACTTTTCGTTCAAAATGGCGGACAAAGAATTGGAAAATTCTACGACCTTCTCACTCGAAACGCTACCGCTTTGCCGTATCAAACGGGTAATAAACAAAACTGCTGCACCAATTTCTTCCCTCATGTTTACTGTTTCTCAGGTGGTCCACTTTCACTGAATTCATGGGCAGATTTCTGTCGAAATTGCCCTTGTTTTTCTCGTTCTTGTTCAATCGTGTCGTCAAGTTGAGTCACGGCCTCGTTTTCAGTCAAAATATTTGTCTAAGAATAGCCAATGAAATTGAATGCGGATTTTTCCCGTACTTTTGTCAGTATCTCGATCTGACAAAAATAAATAAATAAAATAGGAAATATTTATAAAGATCACATTTAGAAATACATGAAGTTATTAAGAGAAAAAGGTGTCATTTCAATGCTTAACCATGTTTTATTTATATCTGAGACTATTCCTTTACAGTTACTATGAAATATGAAAAGAGGTGCACAGTAAAAATAAGAATAAAGGTTACGTTGATTAAATTGATGATTATGAGAAATATATGATACATGTACTTTACACTGTCGATTTAACATCTTATATAGCTGTTGTCAGAACTGCAGTTAGCAA
This sequence comes from Magallana angulata, assembly GCF_025612915.1. Lineage (NCBI taxonomy): Eukaryota > Metazoa > Mollusca > Bivalvia > Ostreida > Ostreidae > Magallana > Magallana angulata. Next base: position 31,157,589 of record NC_069117.1, on the reverse strand, counting down.
CAGCTATACTGGCTAGAATGTAAAAAAAAAATCGAGAGTGTTCAATACAACGTATCAATCAACTTTTTTTTTTAATTATCAAAACCTTAAATTTGCTTCCAACGCCACTGGATCTCTAATCATCTCGAATTTTATTCAGTGTTTAAATAATAAACTTTTGTTACATATTAATAAGCTGCACCACTGCATGTGAAAATTTATTCAGTGCATGAAAATACTATGAATTAAGTAATATTTTGCATACTACAAGCCAGAACTTTTGCTCTAGAGAGAAAATATTTGCCATACTGCTTGTAAACCACTAACCCTTTCGTATCAGTTCTAAGTGTATACGTCATAACTTTAATGTGTTTTATGTAATTATGTCATGAAATGAGGGGAAAATATCTCTGGCTCTAAAACAATCTAATTAAAATTAGATGTTTGATCCGCTCGCTTACTCGCTACGTTTGTGTAGCGAGTAAGCGAGCGGATCAAACATCTAATTTTAATTAGATTGGCTCTAAAATATATTTAATTTTATTGTAGTAACACCAAGCACAGACTTTTTGGTCACCTGATGTAATTTAATCATACGTGTCTACGAAGCAGTTTTTAAATCGGTCTTCTATACTTAAAAAAAACATGTTTACATCAAATCATAAGCATTAAGATTTGATTTTTTTTTTTTTTTAGTTTATATACATTTTAGAATTTTTATTTCAATTCAATTCAATTCAGTTTATTTCGCTCACACCATGGAATGGTACATGAGGTCAATCATTATATACAGTTCAAAAGTCAGAGGTACATTGTATAAATGAATAGATAAGTAGTAAATAAATAGTAAATAAGCATAAATATACAATATATACAATGAAGATAGGAAAAAGTATAATAATGGAGGACAGACTATTATATCAAACTGTATATTTTGATAATAAAATAACATAATTTTTTCAGGTTTGTAGCATTTGAACAAGAAATAAGTTCACAAAACTTAATAGTATTTGGCGCTGACCAGTATTTTTCATCAAGATATTTACGTCTAAATGTCAATAGTTCTTTACATTCCAGAATATAATGAAATTCGTCAGCAATTTGACCAGAACTACACAGTTTACACACTCTTTGGTTTAAAGGTGTATTGTACCATCTCCCAGTCTCCACTGGGATATGGTGATTTGAAGTTCTAAATTTCATAAAAACCTTTCTGAGCAATATATTAATGTAATTTTCATAATTAAAATTTTTCTTAAAAATCTTGTAAATTTGCCCTTTTGACGAGTCATTAATGTCACTAGACCATTTTTGGATATATTGGTCTTGTAACCTTTGTTTTACAATTGTAGAAATCCACTTTACATTTACAATATTTTGTTCATACCAAATATTTGAAAAACCACACATATCTAAAATATTTTTAACACCTACAATCCAAGAGTTTGACATATTTCCCCTTTGATATTGCAAGACCAAAAACTTATATAAAACAGATACAATTTTGTTTTCGGAGTTTGTAAATAACTTTGACCAGTAGGAAATCATTCTGGTATATACATTGATACATAAAGGGAAACGACCTGTTTCAACAGCTATAGCTATTAATGTATTAATGTAATGCTCTTTCATGTATTAGACAAAAATACTTGGAACCTAGATTTTGTGTAAGACCAAACACTTTTAAATTTTGTGAATTATTGTCTACTTTAAAACTTAAAAAACTCAAAAAACTATGTTTATTTATAAATGAAATTTTTGAATCAGTCTGTCCTCCTTGAACATTTGTACTTTTTTCTCATATTTTTTTTTCTCTCTAATTTGTACTGTACATGTACCTCTGACTTTATACATACATTTGTAAATATTTATATATATATATGTGTACCTCATGTACCGTCATGTTGACGGTTTGAGTGAAAATAAATTGAATTGAATTGAAAATTTTACATGCAAGTTTAATTTATTCCATCCTCACCGTCGCCAAGGATATATAAAGTTGCCCCCCCCCCCCCCATTATTACATCTAATGAGTCAGAGATAAAATTAATTTAATATCACATCGTTTTTCAAATTGGAGGGGGAGGGGCAGACCTACCCAACATACTAAGGATTAAGCAATGTTAACTGTAGATTACTTGATTATATATACAAACTGTAATTTATGGACATTGAGGCGCCGAATAACCATGCAAAAATTTCATAAAAGCCGCTTTACATTTTAGAATCACAATTTGATAATACATCGTACATTGGCGCTTTTTTGTGACACTATCTTATCATGAGTCTAATCTATAGTTTTAAGATCAAATCTACTGTTAACTATAGTTTTGTGCTATGTCTTATGTTCTCTGTGTAGGATACTAGCTACATAAATGGTTTTTTTCTGTTGCTAGCTTGTACGTAAATATGTTATAACTGAGTTTTATGATCACGTTTCTCTACACACATTTCACAAAAATTCTAATAGAATTGCTTTGTTCGGATGATCTTTTTAACAACTGACCTGAATTTCTCATAGATGTGTATGATTTTTTTAAACATTCATTTATTTTACCTCTCTCAAAATTACCTTTAGGATTTCCAATCACAATGATTAATCATAGACATTTTTATACAAAATAATTAAAGTTCATATGATCTTCTAAATCCGTCTGTACTGTTTAACAAAACACACTTTTCTGAATGACACCACAATCGTACAAAACACAGAAAATACAGTGGCTAGACCCAGAGGTCGGTGGAGGAGGTTTTGGGGACTCTCGGGGAAAGTTTTATTTTATAGTATGATTATCACCCGAAGTTTATCCGGGTGTGTGAGTGTGTTTATGTGTGTGGGGGGGGGGGGGGGGTCTGGGGGCCCCCATCGGAAAATTGTTCAACGTAATTGTACAAAATGGTACAATTTTGTTCATTATTATTCAAACAATAAAATGCTTTCTTTAGTGCATGATTCATTTGGGATATGAAGGTAGCGACATTGCAGAAAAAAATACATAACCCGTGTTAGCGTGTTTTTTTTTTCCTGCAATGATAGCTACCTTCATAACCCGCATGAATCACCAAGGAAAGCATTTTATTGTTTATATTAACATCTTTTTTTTTAAACTAATTAATAAATTGATGAAGAAAAGTAAGTAAAATTCACTAAATTACTGTTTATGTAGATAAGTTTGTTGGCTAAAAGAAACAGTCATATTGTCTTTTGTGAGACTTTGAGTCTGATATCATTATGATTATTTCGTGCAGTCCGTGATTTTTCTTAGGTCGCTCTAGGTTTTGACCAATCGATAAACACCTAGCTGGCGTCTCAATTTCTATCCTGCCAGTCTCCCTTCAGTTTCAGCCGCTGTAGATTTCGGCCTGTAGATTTCAGTCTGACTGTTTCTTATAAACAAATTCTATGCATTCTTCTTTGATATGAAAAAACCCCAAAACCCCTACTATCTGCGAAGTGGGGAAGATATAGGTTTTTGTTTTTTTACGAATTTCAAGATGGATCTAGTCACCCAAATTAAAAAGAATAAACCTGATTTTAATTGTCTAAAAGTCTGAAGATTTTTTTATTCAAAAAAGATTATTATTTTCTTCCATTTCAACGAAAAAAAAACCCACTCAGATAAATACCCAGTTGAATAGTTTCAAACTTCTGTATATTTATTGCACATCTTTTTTAAATAGACCTTTCTTGAATTTTTAATTATAACTCCTATTCAACTCCCTCCCCGAATCCGTGAAGTCCATTTATGATTTAGTCTCCGTCTTTCCCGCCATATTTTTATGTTTGACCTATGAACTCGTTGCTACCAGTGACGTTTACAAGCGGCAGCCATATTAGCAGATGGGAATAAACTCGTGTTGTCAACCAAACCTTTTGAAGAAAATAATAGCTTGACCATGGCGGTTCCATTCTCAAATACAAAATTACGGGTTCCAAAAGGCTTTCAAAACATCCTCGAGGGCTTAGCAAGGGAATGTTTGAGAAGTCAGCCCGAAAACATCTATGAATTTGGTGCCAAATATTTCCAACAGCTAATTCAAGTTCGAGAACGTAAGTAAAATCATCAGTTAGATTAGTCTTACAAGTTACAAAGTAATTTTAAAACTTTGAATATAATATGTTCTTTATCCATTCACTCATACGTCAAAATTTTGAATCAGATAAGAAACGTACGTACCGATTTTTAATTTTTTGGAGGGAGAATGCGAATTTCCTCTGAGATATGTTTAAATATTTTTCAAGAATATGACCTGTGTTGATTGGAAATACCATAACAATAGCATACATTTTCTTTCAAAAATTACAAATGATTTAAAGTTCACATATATAATGAGATTGATAATATTATCATAGTACTCTAGCTGTATCTGTCCATTGAATTTAAGTTTCTTCTTCCACCACTTTTTGTTAATACAATGTATTTCAGTAATCATAAATACCTTTGTACCCACTGCCCAAACTACAATCATCCACTTGACTTAAAAAGTCAAGATTTTCTGTTGTAAAATATGCCCCCTATACCGATTTCGGTTTCAATACACAACCAAAAATAGACAGGCCAAATAGACAGTATACTGGGATATTGCATTGCAAACGGCATGAAAAGTACTCAAATGATTATGTTGAAAAATTATGCAAGGTGTACAGTCTCAGAGTACTTCCCATTGGAAAAAAAGAGGTAAACTTTTCCCATCATAAATCTCTGTTCAAAATTTGTTTTTGTTCATGTTTATTTCTCTGGATATAAAAAATACTGTAGATGAAGTGTACGTCATAATAGGAATCTTGGATTTATCCCCTTGAATTGCTTTCAGTTGTACTTCTTTTACTGCAGGTAGGCGTATTCACTAAAAATTGAAGGAAAAACTAACCTCGGACAGGCTATATAGTATATCTAGCTGATACTTAATTGAAAATGATCATATGAACTGATTTTATAATCTGTCCAAACCTTGGACTCCAAAGTTACCTTTCGATTTCTTTAATAAATAAACATACCTGACAGGGAAATAGAATTGAAATCATGCATATATGACCAAAAATAAGATTTTCTCTTTCACAAATTCCCTCTTTAATAGCGGAGAAATTTACAGGAACAAAAAATACATTTCTCAGCAAGATTTATAATGAGAAAATCTATCATCATTTATTCATTCAGAATTCTTGGGACTTCTTGCAACAAATTAATAAAAGAGTTCTTTTCGTGTCGTTTGCAATACTAAATCCCTGTAAACTTTAAATATATTCGTGGTTGTGTATTGAAACCTGAAGCAATGGATGTGGCGTATCAAAAGAAAAAAAGCTTTTACTATTTTTGTTCTACAGTGGATGAATGTTGGTTGTGCACAGAGTTACTTATGACATTCGAAATATTTTAAAGCAAAATGTGGTGGAAGAAGAGTACAGAAACCAATATTATTGAAATACTTTATTAATGATACAAATGTAATTGCCATGTAATTGCCATGGTTACTTGTACCACCAGTGCATGATTCAAAGTTAAACTCACTCACTTTATTACAAAATACATGTATTGTTATTTTAGTTTTGTTAATGCTTACTTTAATAAACTGAATAATTTGTAGTACATGTATTATTATATAAAAAGTACTGGTAAGCTTACATATTATTAGTGTTTGTAATGAGTAAATTATACCGGTAATAGCCTATTGTTAGTTTTGATTTTATTCATATTGATTGGATCAGCATATTTGAAAGAAATATCGGTATATAAAAAAAAAATTCTCTGTAATGAATTATTGTTTAAACTCTAGAGCCTCAATAGTATGTACTAGTATAATTGTGAATCCACTGTAGAAGTGAGTATTGAGCCATCAGCACTGACAATTTATGTTGTGCATGTAGCTCAATCCCTCATTTACTGATTATATTGCAGTAATTACCTAGATGGGAGTAATTGACAGCAGTACTGTTTGTATCGCAAAGAGAGACAAATATTGGTCCATCACGGATCAAATTACTGTTTCATGATGATATTGTCACTGCTGTGAACAAAGATTAATATATAGCCCCATACACACTCACAGAATCATGGACATTTGGGTCTTTTTACATAACTAGTCTGATGCAGCATCAAAGATATTTGTTTTACTCCAGTTAAAAAAAAATAGGCCCTTAATTTAGTAAGACTTTATTTCTTGACTTGCTGATTTAATATATTTCATTGATTATTATTTTGTCTGATTCAAAAGCGTGTCTTCATTAAATTACCGAAAAATGTAGCCTAAACTCTAAATACCAGTATTAACTCTTTGCTGCTTTATGCAAAAGTCTATCACTTTTAAAACTATCTTCGTCAACTGCTTTTATTAAAAAATCTGTATCTATATATGTAAATACATGTTGAAATCTAAAATGAAACAGTCCATACAGCTCAATTGGTATTATCACGTAAGAAAAAGTCCCACCAGTGAACCCAAGGAATTACTTTCTAGGTTTGAATTGGCTGGTTGCAATAATCTTCTGATAAACATTTTGCAATTTAGAAAATAATGAGTACAATAAATTATTTTAATAGTTGTATTAACTATTAAAATAATTTATTGTACTCATTATTAAAAACATTACAATAGTGCAGTATAGGGACTTGAGGGTTAATGTGGATTTTTATTTTTATATTGATTTTTTTACCTAATAAGCATAAAACTCTGAGTGCAGTGCATCTCTCTCTCTCTCTCTCTCTCTCTCTCTCTCTCTCTCTCTCTCTCTCTCTCTCTCTCTCTCTCTGTATGCACTATACACCTAACCTGGTAACCCACACTCAATTGATTATTATTTTAATGTACGTAATATATCACGTAAATCTGACAAGACTGATGATTTTATGAGAATTTGATTTGAAAAACAATATTCAAAGTTCAGATATTTTATTGATAAAGATTTTTAAGGGGGGGGGGGGGGGGGTTATCTGATTTGAAATTGTAAAAAAAAAAAAAAAAAAAAAAGTTATCAAGACTTTTTTTTCTCAATGATTTGAAACATGTGGTCTGAAACATTTGTCATATATAATGCATTAATTACATTCATTGGTTCGTTTGCTGGAAACCCACTGAAATGAGGAAACTTGATTGGTACAAACTTTAATGAAGCTGTTAATGCTATTGATTTTGTTGTAGCAATACCTTTGTGTCAGGTTATTGAAGTAAAACTGTTTGAAAAACTCTAAATGTTCTCTAGAAGTCATAACAGGCAGAACTGTATTGGAAGTCTATTGATTGGTGCAGAAGTTATAAGTAAAAGGGTACCGATGCATCATTGATGAGACAGGCAGAGATAGGGCAACTGTATAGGGTCTGTGTTGGGGAGAGACCAAGAGCTTCAGTGCATGGGGATCTCATTCAACAGGAGTTGCATGTCTGTTCCTTGTCTGAAATGGAAATAACTGTAGGAGTTGCTGATTAAGGGGGATTTATATATTGTAATTCTGCTCTGGAGTGCGATTATTGTATTTCTGAATTTAGGGGAGTTGATCAAGATTAAAGAAAGTGTTTCTTCCCAGCTGAAACAAAAGCCCCATTCAGAAGTTGTCGTCAATGAAGCATTTGTGAAACTTTATGAGTGTGTAAAACATTGTGTGGATTTTGAAGAGAGAAAAAAATTTTGGAGCAAGTTTAGGACTTAGTGCAAATTTCATTGAATCATGGGGACTAAGTTTTCCAGGATCCGAGAGTTTGTAGGAAAGAAGAGGTCCTCATTTCATAGCATTGCCTCTTGTGCTAGCTCTCCTGCTGATGTACCTGGTAAATAGGAACTAGATGTTTGCATGTCAGCATTGATTACAAGTGTTCCTAAGTTTGTGATGATGGAACAGTGTTCTATTAATCTCTTATCAAGTTATCAATGATATTGATTAAAGCTCTGTAATCATGTATTGATTAAGTAATAATTACAACAGACGGCCCGATCTTGAAACAAACATAACAGCAAGTTTGTGGTGTTACATTGACCTGTAATGCTGAGTATTGTATTACTTATTTGTAGCAGTTTTTTTTGTATGCAACGACATCTGATTTTTTGTTTGTCTTGAAATTAGAAATAATATTTTTTGGACAATTTATTAAAAGAAAGAAAATAACAATGCGGTATATTATAAGTTGTAATATTAAGCATACGCATATACTGATGTGTAGTTTCCATTCATTTAATAGATAGCTGATGCGGGGGAAAGTTACAATATGTGGGCATCTTTGCTTGAAGCTTGTCAATCTATTACCCAATACTGACCCATTCTTTCACTCTATATCTTTCAGAGACTGGCCATGATCCAGCTGTCCATGGGGCACGGTTAGAGGACCGTTTCTACAACAATGACTCGTTCCAGAGCCCCAGCACGGACCCCGGGGATCCCCAGCAACAGGAGGCCGCCCTGAAGATCCAGACGGAGTTCAGGCGCCACCATGCCGAACAGGAGGTGGAGCACATGAAGGAAGAAGATGCTGCGGTCAAAATACAGTCTGGTTTCCGTGGTTTCCAGGACAGACAGAAAGTCCTTGAAATGAAGTAAGAGGGCTGGGTCTTTTGTTTTTCTTTTCTCGTTAGGTCTTACAAATCTTGAGCAGTATTAATTGTCAAAGAAAATATATAGTTCATTAAGTAGCTACTTAGTTTACTTTAACAGTCTGTCAAGGGATTAGAATCATAAATGGTAAATATATCAATATTTTGATGTTTACAAACTCGATGTTTAAGTTGTATTGATTTCAAGTTTTTCAAAGCTAGACAGCCATTATCAATTTATAATGAGATTTTTTTTTAATCACTGAAGTTCCATAAGTCTTCAGTCTATGATTCTTCAAAACACAATAGATTTACCTTAATGGAATAAAGTCAATATGTTCGTCATGGGACTCAGTATGCCGTTAAAATAAATGACTGAACTTTACCATGAAAGATCAATTCTCTATTCTTTTAAATTATTTTATCCATGATAAGGAGAGCTCCTGAATCAAATTCAGTTCATTTTAATTTTAGGACTGCATGTAATAAATAACCCAAGAGTGAGATTCACAGATGTTATTGAACTAATTGAAAGAACAAAGTACTGATCTACATATATTTTTTGTTATTTCAGAGACCCTGAGGCTTATGCCAAACAAAAGGAAGAAGCTGATGAAAGGTTGTCAAAAGGAGGAAGCAGTAAAGACAGCGTGGATATTGATTTGGATGACCCAGAGGTCGCAGAGGCTGCTGTGAAAATCCAGGCAGGGTTCAAAGGTTACAAAGCTCGTAAAGAGGTCAAGGACAAGAAGGTATGTTATGTTCAAGATTTGAGAGTGTGAAAAAATTTGAACACAATGAGATGGCTAATTAGAGAGTGGTGCATGTTTGCCATTGTTTTTTAATCCACTTTTTAAAAAAGTCTGATTTAAATGATATTAAAGAGGTACTAGTACAATGTTGACTGAAACAAAGTACATTGTAAAAATTATTTTTAATCAAGAAGTTTACAATTTTAAATCTCAACAGTACAATTTTTTTTCTGTTTAAACATGAACAGGCTTTTATGGTAAGTCATTTTGTCAGATGGAAAAACACTGATTTTCAAAGGAGCGTGCTTCTTTTTGTGAAAATAATGAGGATTGGTGCATGCAGTATATTAATGATAGATTAAAAGTGATCATTCTTGTTGTGATGAGATGTGGTTTGGCTTACTAGGACAATTCTTGCTTACAGCTGCTTAATTTTATAATGCTGTTATTTCATCTAAAACGGTGTATCTTTCAAAATAAAAATGTTCAGTTTATGGTTTTACTACACAATAGGTTTTTGGTTTAATTGGATAACTTAAATAAGTTATTGAGTTTTATCATCAGAATGAATGCAGGTATATATAGTCTAGATTGACAGCTTTACGCATCGAATTTTCCAGAAAGAAAATTTGATATCTTCATATCACTGAAAAGTAGAATAAATCAGAATTCATGAAGTACCTAGATCGATTCCATTCGGAGTCAAAATCTTTGCTGTGAGCGTCTCTTGAGGGTTTGTAACACACTTCCAGTAATGGAAGTTTTCTCCAGGAGCATAATGGTCTTTCTCGACCTCTAGAGGGTCTACATCAGCCACATTCTGGGGTGAATTGATCCAGAGAGTAGAAGAGCCACAGTATAAACAAACCAATTAATACCGCAATTATGAAGAGTTTTTTTTTCAGGTCTAATTTACCTTCCTCTTTGTTCGAGGCCTTTGTTTGTGCAGATCAATTTATTTTAGTGATATGTGTTGGCTGAGTCTCTGACTGCTTCTTTCACATACACAAATTAGTGTCAGTCAAAATACATTTCATTTGGAGGGTTCAAGTTTGTTGAGGATGAGAGAGAAAGAGTTTAGAGAAAGAGTCAGAGAGAGAGAGAGATAAAGAGAGAGAGAGAGAGATTGAATTTTCATTTATAATTAATATTTTAACTGTGATTAAAAAGTGGGTAGATTTTAATTAAGATTTTTTCACTAAGAAATACTTTGTCGATCCCTATCATTCTAACACAGGCAAGCGTACAGGATATAGCAATTGGAGGGGAGACTGATTCAGACATCATCGATATAGATCTGAATGATCCTGAAGTTGAAAAGGCTGCATTCAAAATTCAAGCTGGATTTAGGGGCCACCTTGCTCGTAAAAGTATCAAGTCTGTTCATTCTATTGACTTGAATAAGCCAGACAATGATTAAAGAACAGAATTGGAAAAGCAGAATATGGACCAATTGATCAATCAAATTTTGGATATATTGACTGACAAATTCATTTTCTTATGAACATGTTTTAAGCACGAAAATAAATCTTTAATTTAAAAAGAGACAACTTAGCACTTATTCTATTATTGCTATAACAATTGGATAAAGAGACTCTAGAGAAAAGAATTTCTTGGCTTTGAACAACACAATATCAATTTGTTAGGGGAGAAAATGCATCTAGACATCCAATTTACAAGTACAACAAGGCAAGATAATTTAACACTTAGGGATAGCCTTGTCTCAAACTTGATGTGCTAAAGATCCCAATAATGGTACTCACTAATGTGCAATATTCTTTGCAATGATCTTCATTTGGACGCAAAATCAATATAAAACAAAACTAGAAGATTTAAGATAGGGAAAAAGTTGCAGCCCGATGCATGCTTAAATTACAGCTAGAGTGTTCTTGAAACATCAATATAAATGTGAATTGGGTTGGTTGAAGCAAAAAAGAATCTTCCTCCCAAAATATATATCCAGATAGAGTAATGAGCAGGTTCTTCTTGTCAGCAAGGATCAATAGTTTTGCTTAGCTTGGAAATCATGTACTGACAAGATCCGTTAGAATCGCATCAAGGGTTTGGAAGCTTTGAAACTAATTTGCTTATATACCTCTCCTGTGAACCAGAGTCAGAATTTTTGTAATAATTTTTTGTCCTTGGAATTGGATTTTATATTCATTTCGGCGGGGAAGTTCCACTTGAATTCAGGTTTGCAGCTTCTTTACAATTTCAAACCAGACAGGTATATTGTTGTTGATTGTTAAAAAAAGATTTTGCATACTGTTGGAATCTGCTTTTGGGGGGGAGGGAGAACTCTGTTACAGTTGAATTTTGTTCAGTGTTTTTGTAACAGTTTGTTACGTTGGGTTTTGTAATTATCTTACTTTAATTTAAATGTTGGTTTTATTTGGTAAAAAAAAAAAAAAAACACCAAAAATTATACCAAAATCAGTTTAATCCCTCTACTAACTCTTGCAGTATAGCAATGATAACTCTAATTGAGAATTAGAGGATAAGAAGTTCCTTTCTGTTAGGAGCTAATCATTCAGTAGGGGTCCCCATGAATAGCAACCAAGAGCAATAACACGGTAATGAATTTGATTGAATTAATTAGAATCTAACAGTGTGACGTGTTACTAACTTTTTAGGAAAAGGCCAGCACTGACAGTAAATCAGACTCCCAGTTACCCAGTGAGAAAGAAATGGCAGATGCTGCCACTAAAATTCAGGCAGGGTTCAGGGGTCATAAAACTCGCCAAGACATGAAGGAGAAAAAAGAGAAGGTTTGTCTCTTAAATTTGGCACTCCAGACTTGGTGAAGGAGTAGTGTTGTAGATTTGTAGGATTTTTCTTCTTTTTTTTAAAATATATATATATAACTGTAGAAAAGAGCACCAAAATATATCGCTTTAGAGCATAATTACTTTTAGATTTGTTGGGAATGTAGAATACTGAAATTGGAAAGCTTTAATTAACAAATTAGCTACTAGATTACTTATTTAAACAGCAATGGCTTTTGGAATAGAAAATAACTGTTTTACATACAATTTTATTCTTGATATCCATTTAATCCAATATGCTCAGAATAATTGAAAGAGAATTATAATGTTAAACATGTTTATAAATTACAATAAAACTGATTGTTTTTACTAAAATTCTTTTAGTTCTCTTAATAACAAGTGACAGCTTAGTTTTCATTCATCATTTCTGGAGAGAGTTATTGCTTTTGAGATCTTGAGTACATGTAGTATTTTTCTCAAGTATTAGTGCATATTCTAATAGATGTAGAGAAAAATATTATAAATTTTAAACTAGTAACTTTTTATGGCAGTATCATCTTTTAGTCAGTGTTCTAGCAAACTTCAACTTAAATCTACTCGCTAGTTTTAACTAATTAACAATTAATTACAAAGTAAATGATGTACCCATGCACTTGTGCACCGAATTCTTGTAGTTGTTGTGACTTTGCACCACATTCTTATTAACTTATACCAAACATACCCCAAGCACCTAGATAATTGCAAAAAAGGGGGCAGTGATTTAGAAGTATTTTGTATGTATTCTTGGAATTCAATAGTGCTGATTTTTTTTTCTGTAAAAAATGTGACTAAAGACTGTTATTCTTCTGAAGCATTGAAGAACATAATGATGCAGAGTTTGTGTCAGTGAAATGACATTTATGGGATAATTATTTTTTTTTGGGGGGGGGGGCAGAAATATCAGATATTATTTGATCTTTTAGGACAAGGTACACAAGAAAGACTGAAAGTTTACCATTTAGTAATTAATTGATAAGGAGCCCTTTATCCAGTTACAAGGAAATGCATAAGAAGTACCCGGTATTGTGATTTTTCATACATGTACCAGTACTGTGATTTTGTTGGTTTATGTTATTATTTAAGATGAATATATGTATTATAGACATCTTCAAAGTTTATATGATATGTATCATTATATGTTTTAGTGACTGTACAAAAGAAAATAAAAAAACTCTGTTTTAAAAAAAAAAAGGAATAGCCATTAAATTTTAAAGCAATATGAGCTATATTTTTTAGAATTTTATTTTGCTGCAAAAACCTGCTAGTATGATAAGTTTGCATATAACTTAAACTTTTATGATAAATAAGGTTTGAAAAAATCATTAATTTTTGTCAAAGGAAATATTTCTCTTCAAAGGAATTTATAGCAAATCAATTTTTGTACAGGACGACAATAATTCAATTTTGCTCCAAATAAGGCTTCTTAACGGCCTTCTCCACAAAATATGGCTAACAGAAATTTAAAAACTATGATATTTTTGTCATTTTAGTAGAAAAGAACATTTTAGTAAAAAAGAAATTCAACATGAAAAATGCAGCTCATATTGCTTTAATGATATCAATGTACCGGTACTCATTTGTAAATTGGTAAACAAATGTTATGATAACTATATGTAATAAAGAATGTGATGAATATTGCTAACAAGTCCAGTAATGGAACTTAGTAAAATTATAATAATAGTGAATAAATATATAAATATTAGAAACAAAATATTTTATATTTAATTATCATCAATTTTTTAAGTCCTCCATTCATTTGTACCTTGTTCTTAAGCATACAATATTTTTCATTTTATAATATCCATTTTTTTTTTTTTTTTTTTTTTGGTTATTTACCAGAAGGGTTCTGAGAAATTCTCAGGACTTCAAATAAATTAATTTACAGAAAAGTTACAGATCGATGTCAATGCTCCAGTTTGTAGTCTAAGAAAAGATTCTAATTTAAAAGGAGCTAATGGCATTACCAATATTCGTGATTTCAAAGACACTAGTTTTATGAGGTGTTGGAGTTGTTATGGAGAAAGTCAATGTTATAATTAAATTTATCAGTTACCATGCTTTTCAGCATTCTGCAAGCCATTTCAGTCTGTGGCTCTGTGCATGAAAATCGAAGTTATACAATTTCCAACAAACTGATGACATAGTGGATAGTTATTGGAAAATTATCACTTTATTTTGTTCCTAACTTCATGATTTTTACATAATCATATTAAATGTCATGCACGTTTTTTCAAGATTTACAATAAGTACAGGAGATGGATCATCATATCTGATTAATGCTTTGCAGGTGCTTATATTTAAAGCATACAATTAATTGATCATGCTCGTTTGGTCAAATATCGTCAAATTTAAGATGGTATGGAACACCTCCATATTGTGACGTATTACCAATTGAAATAAACCATGAAATCAATTTTAATTATATAAAACTTTTCTTCACAAAATTGTTACCAAACAGGGTGGCACAATTGTTAAAGTGTTAATTATAAATCTGTAAGTCATGAGTTCGAATCCCGTCGGGGTTTTTATAATTTTATCTTTTCGAAATTTTTTTAAAACTTATTTTTTGGTCAACTATTGTGAAATGTGGAAATTCTAAAACAGTGAAAGTATTTTGATTATTGTTTTCTTTTATCCACATTAATATTGACAGGTGTCCCATACCACCATAAGTTTAAAAGTCTGAAAATTCATTTATCATGCTCATTTGATCAAATATCTTCAAATTTAAGATTAAAAGATACATTTGGAATTATCAGTACTTTGATTTCTAAGAATTTCAAAGAATATTTTGTGAATGAGATTGTTCAAAGGGCTCAATTGATAAGTAACCAGCATTATTTGCTAAAATATCTTTTATATATCTAGAAAACTACTAACATTGATAAATTTTTTCTCTTTTTAACAAATTAACCAACTCTTTGGGTGATAAATTCTTTTAACACACATTTGTTTAAATATATTATTTATGCATTTGATTCAATTTTTGTAATCTTGACATCAATTAATGCTCATAATGATATTTATTTACATAACATTTTAATTTGCTGCAATTAATTTCATTTTTATTTCAAGCTTACTGCAACTTTATTTTAATATATAATAAATATTAACAATCAAATATCAAAGAAAATTTAAGTTCACTAACCCAGCATTTTTGTAACTACTACAATTAACAGGGGAAAGAGGATATGTTAAGTGAAATAAACAAATCAGAGCTCGAAAATGCTGTTGTTCAAATCCAGGCTGGTTTTCGAGGTTACCAGGCTCGAAAAGAGATGAAGCATTTGATGGTTTGTGCATAATGTTTTAGAGCTTAATATATATTCACCTCTGATATTTTTAAATTTAGAATGTAGTTTTTCTCTCTACCAATTTTCTAGAAAACTTTACATTTGTGGCATTAGCAGTGAAGACTGCTCTTTTAAATCAAAAGCCAGATTCTTCTTTTTTATACTTTTGTATGTTTTTAATAAAATGAAAAATTGCTTTAATTATTGATTTCTGTTCATCTAATTGAGATTAAAAATGCATGTCTAAAAAAGAAAGCTGATAAAATATTTTCCACCTTCAAATGTGTTTCTGTATCCATTTACAGGTGATATACTGTGAATTCTAATCTATCAATACAAATTTCCTCTTCTGCATTCAACTGTGAATTTATCTGTTCCAAGTTGGGAAATTTTTAGCAGGCTTGCTGTTATAGTTGCCTTTGTTCTATATCGAACCAGCTCAAATGTAACACTTTCAACTATCACTACTTCCAATTTTGATTATTCATGCATGCCTTTTGTTTTTAAGTTTTGCATTTCTACTCCTTTCATCTCTCTTATTATGAATTCAGGTCCCAGAAGATAATTGTTTGCTTCACTAGAACTAACACTCATCTTTTCGAGTTGACTCTGATGTGTAATTATGTATGCCCATCATATTTTGTGATTACCATGAGTATAATCCACTGCGCTATAGTTTTGCCAATACGGATATTGCCAGTATCAAATGGCTCAGGGTGTATTCAGGTCTACTTGGCAGAATAATCTATAATTTATACTCTCTTGCAACTTCAATTTGACTCGCATCTTCCTATTGTTTGGATGATTTTTGTATTATATATGATGCATGTACACGTCATTTCACATTATTACAGATGTGACATGATGATTTGATTGAATTTTGATTCTTTAATATCATAAAACACGTTCAATAATTATGTCATTCACAAGACAAAAGATTTGTTTTGACTCACTGCATGAGAATTTGACAATCAATATTTCGATTAAAGGACTGAGCAACTTATGACCAAAAGCATATACTGAGTATGGGAGAGTTTTTAAAAAAGATTTCAGAAAGCTAAGCTCACTAGATGCATGCATTCAATGCACCTAACAAAATTAAACATAAATCCATTATTTCAATATTTTTTATATGCATTTGTGCTCTATTTGGAGAATAATACACAAAACTCAAAATATTTCACAAACGCTGCATGCACATTTGACGTACTTTAAATGTATGTATGATATCACCTAATAGGCTGTCTAACATTTTTATCTATAATGTGTGTTCTACTATGAATTAACTACAGGATTCACAACCAGCAAAGCAACCTGAAGAGGAAGTAGATATTGACCTCAATGACCCAGATGTAGAACAAGCTGCCCTTAAAATTCAAGCAGGGTTTAAAGGTTACAAGACACGCAAAGAGTTTGAGAGCAAGAAGGTTGGCACAAAAACTAACCCTAAAGTATAGTTACTAACAAACCACACATATATTAATCAAAATTATTGCAGAGCAATGGCACCTGAATATCAATGCATGCGCCAGGCTATATATATTATTATTCAATATTTTCTTCTCGGCAATATTTAATGGCAAAGTCAAAAGGCTTTTTTTATTTCACATCTCAATGTTTGATATATTTTTTGAAAAATTGGAATTTTTTAATTCAATTACTTGATTAGCCAGCTTGTGATTTCAATTAAATTTTCTGAGTATATATTTCAGTTGTCATCTTTTTAATGTATTTTTAACCTGCAATGTAAATTGAAGTGCACAAAATGCTAATATGGCTTGCTTAATTAATTTATGTAACCCTTGACCCCTGTGTAGATGAAAAGTTCAGAGGTCATCAATGCTGGCAAAAATGAGGAAGAGGAGGTTGATATAGATCTAAATGATCCTGATGTTGCAAATGCAGCAGTTAAAATTCAGGCTGGATTTAGGGCACACATAAAAGCAAAGAAATCTGACACTGCAAAGGTTTTAACCCCTATTCTAATCTTATTGCATGCCCACGTGAGAATCCAAAAGTTGGGGGGAAACCCCAATTTTTTTCTAAAAAAAAAAAAAAATAAAAAATTATCCAATTTTCCTTTCTGTCTTTTAATCCTGTACCCTGTTTTCCTCCTATGTCCTACACAGAGCAGTGTCACAAAAGAGAGCAGTCCTGTTGCCGTTGCTGAGCAAGAGTCAGAGGAAGTCATTGATATTGACCTCAATGACCCTGAAGTTGAAAAGGCTGCCCTTAAAATTCAGGCTGGATTTAAAGGCTTTAGAAAAGCTAAAAAAGCAACCACACAGGTTTGAGCCTCTCAACGATTCCCCTCTAGGTGTTACCCCCTTGGTGTTTTCTATGTTAATTGGAATTGCTTGATTTTGATAACAGCTGCATGTACATGTATTAACTTCCAAGATATATAGAAATGTTTAGTTCTATAATACCTATATTTAGTAATTAAATGTTTGTATTTATTTTTCAACACCTATATTTATTTTCAGGGTAGATATAGCATTATATGTTTTTGAACATATTATGGTTGCAAGTGGGATATTTTTCTTCATTTTCAGTTACTAGCTTCCATTTTGTTCTTTTAAAACACAAATCTTTTGTTTATACCTACTACAGTATTTGTATATTTTTGAGTAGCTGTCTTTAATGTACAGTAAAACACAGTTACAGTGAACAAGCGTATAATGAATAAAACTTAATGCATTGTAGTTTAAGTTTATATCAGGTTTATGATTTACTGTAGAAGCAGAAATATTCATTGAGGATTTAATTTCGTTATTTTCGTTGGCAGTAATAAACAACAGAATTAAATCCGTGACGAATTTTTAACATAAGTATTAATAAATACAGGGTTGAAACATGATGCATTCTAGGGATTACAAAATGACGAAATTGAATTCCGACGAAATTGTATTTGATTGAAAAACAATGTAATTTTAACCTGACGAAAATACGTGCTTCTACAGTGAGTACAGTCTCAAAACTGTTCATCCTTGGCTCTTCACTATAAAAGTGTTTAACTGTATATCTGGTTTACCCATTTATCGTATAAACTATTCAATTTAAGAAAAATTAAATCAATTTTTGCAGTAATATACACAGAGATAAAGCAAAAGATATGTTCTATAAGAAATATTATTTGATTAAATTTGTTAAAGACAAAAATAAAAGGCTTATTGAATAGAACATCTTTTCATATGATTAAAATGTTATTTTTTTCTTCAACTTTAGGATCAAACAGATAAAACAGAATCCAAACCTGAAGAGGAAACATCAAGTAAAGCTGCAGATAAAGAAACAGAGGAGGCTGCCCTCAAAATTCAGGCCGGGTTCCGGGGTTATAAGACCAGACAGGAAGTGAAAGAACAGATGGCCAAGGAGGAAAAGAAAGGTGAGGAGCAGGAGGAAGTAGATATTGATTTAAATGATCCCGATGTGGAGCAAGCTGCCCTCAAAATACAGGCAGGGTTCAAAGGTTATCAGGCCAGAAAAGAAATCAAGGACAAAATGAGCAACACTGAGGCTAAAGAGGAGGGTGTTAAGGAAGAGGAGGAGGTAGACATTGATTTAAATGATCCTGAGGTAGAAAAGGCAGCTACTAAAATCCAGGCCGGATTCAAAGGATACAAGACGAGGAAAGAAATGCAGAAGGAGGAGGGAAAATAATCCATTTTGGTTAAAAAAAAAAAAAAAACTAACATAATATTCTATTCCACTTAACAATTTTTGATATCAGGCATCATTCTGTTTTTTATAAATTTACTTTTGTAGTTTCTTTTTTTAAGACCCTTTTTAAAGATGAATACTTTGTATGTTTCTTAAGTTGAGATTGAATGCAATTTATACAAACAAAGTTGTACTGTTGTTTTTATAAGATGATGTGTTTTGTGAGAAAGATAATTAATATATTGTTGTTATCCTTTTGTAGCAATATCCTTGTTTCTGTTTGAACTATGGCTATTTGTGAATGTTTTTATTTCTGTTTTGCAGACTGATATGTCTGAAATACAGACCAAGGTGAAGGATTGATGAAATACACACAATGCAAGTTTTCATTATCACTGTGTGTGGGCAATTGATATCATAAAGTTTTGCTGCATTTAACATCCAGCTTTTAGCTTTGTATTTACCCATAGTTGTAAAAAGAAAAGAAAAATCCATTTACATATGCAATCAACAAGTAAGCTAATATCTGAAATAATTCATTTCACATTTTACCCATAGTTGTAAAAAGAAAAGAAAAATCCATTTACATATGCAATCAACAAGTAAGCTAATATCTGAAATAATTCATTTCACATTTTGGACAAAAAAAAACACGTCCAATTTTGAAATACTTTAATATAGATGTGCAAGATAAATGTTAGAACAAGTAGTGGTTAAAGAGATATACATGAACATCACAATTTCTGTATGTCACATTTTGCTTTCCACAATAGACTATTTACTTTAACACTCAATACAGCAGTGATCTCTCGGGTAGTGGCTGAAGTTTTATCATGGCATACTTTTTTTTGGTGTGTGTGGTGTGTTTGCAATACTTTTGGGTCTTTGGTGAAATCTGTTTGATGCATCATGATCAAATACAAAGTAGTTGCTATATAAGTTAATGATCTATATACCTCTATGTTATGATCTTATTAAAAAAAACTCATTCAGTTTAATATTCTATTATAAATATTGTTGGTAGATTTTTGTTAATTTTATTAATTACAACTTTTACTCCAGGTTAATTTGTGATCTTCAGGCAGGAACAAGGAGATTCATCAAATGTGATTATTTCTAGAACAGAGGACCTCAATGTGTCATTGCATTCCTGTTTATCTGTTTATTGCTGTTTATATATCTATATGTATGAACTTGTTTTTTGTTCATTCTTCAGTTGCCGAATTCCAAGAGTAACATTTACATGTATATAATTGATTTAGATGAACTATTGTATGAAATTTTGTACTTCAGATGGTAAAAACATCTATGCATAGAACACAGTGTTTGTCTTATTTTGGTACAATGTACCAGTATTTGAAGCACCATTTGTCACAAACCCCTCTGTCAAAGAGAAGGAGAAATGGGTTTCCTATAAGTACAGGCCAAAAATAAATGCTACAGGTACTGGTTCTAGTAAAAATTTTTATAGAGTGGAGCTCACATTTGCATGTATTGCTTCCTACGTTAATGTTTATCCTGAATATCACTGAATTTGGTTAAAAATCTTAAATCGGCACATATGTGTTGTTTTCTTCCATCAAGGGCTTACGAATGCTCATTTCCCATCTGGAGAGAGAGAGGAGGGGATCACATACCCTTGGCTTACAAGTTACACCCTGATCATCCTCATTTAACAACACACAACATTTAACAAAGAGCATCTGTTAGAATCATTTCTATTTATTTCAAATTTCAGTAATGTACTCAACTGCAATTTTAAATTACATATCAATTTCTTGTACATTTTTTTTCTTGAAATTGTTGACTGCTGTGGTACCAGACCTCTTTCTTATACAGACTGAGCTTTCTAAATAAATTGTGCAGTTAGTTTTAATTCATATCAATTACAATGAATGATGTTATTAAGAGACATGTGCATTTTTCATTTTAGATGCATTGTTTACATCTGTCAAAATGGTAACACTATACAATCATAAGACATTATGTACAATTATCACGAGACTGTACAGTTGTCTATTAACTTTCATACAAAAATCCAGATGGTTAGAAAGAAGGAAACTTTGTGAAAACATTTGCATAATATATAAAATGGACAACACTAATGTAAAGATGATCAATATTCTAATATAGTATGATCATAAATCGTTTGATAGAGAAATTACCTCTTGTATAAAATAATGATATGGAAAAATAAAATCATTTGCCCTTATAATAAAATTCTTAAATAAAATTCAAAAATAAAGATTCAAAAAAAAAAATTTCAAAATGCATACAAAATCTATTGCCAGTGGGAATTTATATAGCTGCTATATAGAATTGCTGCCTTTTAATTTTGATTGTAAATACAAAAGAGAATTCAAAAGTGTAAATCTGGAAATATACAAGGAATAAGAATAATTCATTCACTAAGCGATATATATAAGAATTATAATAATCTTCATCACACTCTTACATCCAAATACAAAGCAAGTAAGTGTTAAACAAATAAACAACAAGTATTGTATGGGAATGATGCTCGGTTGCGCTTCTTTAAATTTGAACACTTATAAAAACATTTGTACAACATCTCGCATTCAAACATAGATATTTATACAACCCATTTCTGAATCATTGTCCGCTTATGTCCAATACCTTTAATGTCCTTTATTTACTAGCGAGCTGTATGAGAGTGCAATTTTATACTGCATGGCTTTACTATTTATACACTATGACCACGTGACTTAAAATCAATTCGAACACTTTGCCCAAAATAACTGTGATGAACTGCATTTTGACGTGACATGTCATGGCTCAGAATTCGTATAGCTTTGTCCACTGGCCGTGGTTAGCGAGAATGCAAAAGATACATGAACTAAAAACTGTAGATATATACAATGTATATATGTTTATACCACCTGACTTATTTGCAATCGTCATTTAGAAGACAAAACATTTTAAAACTTAAATGATGTACAAATATACAATATGTCTAGAAAATACAACAGAAAATATCAATAGACTATAATATATATTACTACATGCAAAAATGAGTTTCGCGTTGCAACTTTTAACTCGGGGGTTGGGATGAGATTGAGATTTGCATTACAGTTGTTGTTTAAGAGGGTGTCATCTTTTGGAGTTTTTTTTTAATTAAACGAGATCTTTGGGCCATATCGCTCGCCTGAAAATAGTTCTTGTATCATTCCATTTTAAATATGAAAATCATTAAAAAATATTGTTAAACTTATATTCGAAAAATTTACAGTGTATTAAACAATACATAAAAAGAAGCTTACCTTTTGTACATTATATCTTAAGATCTAAGATGAATGGACCAATCTTATTATCCTAGCTCTCAACGTATTTAAGATAACAAAATTTTAATTAATATGAACTGTAAACAATTATAAAAAAGTGAACGAATGTCACTTTGACCTTGATATGAGGATATGAAAATACAGAATGGCTTACGGGGGTTGATCCAAAAGTAATACGATACCATATAATCGTGAAAAATCCGCGTAAAAAGACGAAATTTTGTGCTTTGAGACATCTATTTCAATTCAAAAAAATTAAAAAATATTTCTGAAGATAAAGTATTTTGTAGACGGGAAGCAAGGATAGTCGCCGCACACAAGCGACGTCATTTCTAGATCTTTGGCGTTTTGGTAGAATTTCGTAATTTAACGTTAGTACTCTAAAAAAAATTGGCCATTATGCTCTATTTTACATTTTCTTTCATTTTTTCATAAAGTAACTAATTACTCTTTTTGTAATCGATGGGGTAGTATGTTGGAAATTTATTTGACGTGAGATCAGTTGTCCAGGTCTCATCAAGAAGGCATGAACTTAGCTTTATTATATAGCTCATGACGTAAGAACCTAGATTTAATTTTCCTTCAGAGCATGTATCTTCTGTCTATTTTTAAATTTATTTATTAACATGACATGATGCTTTTATAAGATATTGGAACCACATTAATAATACCCTGTTCACTTGCTCCCAATTTTAGGTTTATATATCAATTCCAGTACATTATCTGGTGATTTCTATCCATCGAAGCAAAAATGCCTCATATCACTATTCGCATGTCCAGTCTTTTTATTCCTTGGTCTAAGATACTAAAGGCATTGCGTAGATATCCAAAATGGACGGTAACGTTCCGTGATTTTTTAATAAAACAGCCGAAAAGTCTATGATATATCTGTTTCAAAATATTGTGTTGTTTTGGTCTTCTTCAAATTTTGAAATTATTTCATTTATACAAAAATACAAACCCTAAAAAAGACGTAAATTCATGTTCATTTTGATTCAACTGCCCACAATTTAGAAAAATGACATCGTATAGGCAACCTCATCGTCGGATACCCACGGGTGATCGCGTCTTTTACTAAAAGACGCGATCACCCGTGGGTATCCGACGATGAGGCAACCTTTTCCTGCCATTTTTGCATTTTTAGCATAAAACAGCTTGTTTTCAAGCAGTTTTTCTTTCAGAAAACATCGAGTGCATGCTTGAACAAACTGTCATGTTGTAATTAAATTTTGAATTTACCGGGTGGCAGTAAATACAAAATTTACAACATGACAAAACAAAGTACATTGTATTTTAATCAGAGATGTATCTAGCCAAGGCTAATAAGTGACAAAAAAAATTTCCTTGTTCAAGCATGTGCTCTATATTTCCCATTCATAAAAAGATAACAAAAATGTCCATTTTTGACTGATTTTGATTGAATTTTAGAAATAGCGTCACTTCTGACGTCATATACTGCCAGTGAGTGCAAATAAATCAAATAAATAAGTGAAAAATATATTCTACATTAACCCTCTAAAATATAACATAACATTTTATTGTACCCGAAACACTTTAAAAAATGTCGAATTATGGGGGGCTAAATTTAACTCTAATCATATATAGTTCTTTGACTTCAAATTAGAATTTTGATCAGGAAAATTTTGATGTATCATTTTATAAAATACAGCGCCAATGTGAAACGTGGTGCATAGTGTGACATTACTTTTGGATCAACCCTTGTATATAGTAAAGTAACTAAACGTAGTCAAAATGTGAAAAGTTTACAGACAGACGAACGACGAACAACCGGTGATCAGAAAAGCTCAAATAAACCTTAGGTTCAGGTGAATTTAAAAGTGATTTAGTAAAGGGAGAAGAGGAAGAATTATTGCATTGGCAACGTAGATTTTGGAAAGTGAGCTAAACCATTACGAGTTTTAATTTTGAAGGACGAAATAAACACTAATTTTGGCCGGACGAATTCCTCATTATTTTACTTTGTTTTTTGTTATATTTGTGAGTTTTTGTTTTTGTTTGTTGTTTTTTTTTTTTTGGGGGGGGGGGGGGGTTGAGGTGGGAGAGGAAGGGTGGGGGTTCTTGTGTTCTTTCAATATTTGGTTTTTTCTTCTTCTTTTTTTTTTTTGGGGGGGGGGGTTGAGGTGGGAGAGGAAGGGTGGGGGTTCTTGTATTCTTTTAATATTTGTTTTTTCTTTTTTTCATTTTCTTTTTTTTTTTCTTTTTGTAGGTTTCCTTTTTTGGGAGGGGAGCTGGTTTGTATTTTTCGGCAATGCAGTATTACTCTAGTCACACAAAAGAACAAATCGTAAAAAACGCCAAGCACCAGTAAATAAAGACATTTAACACCTAACCAAAAGGGTACACAAGGCCTCCAAGTATATATGTACTGACGTATCTTTTTTGTACAGTTTACCGTGTGTGGGTGTGGTAAAGCATTATTGTCTACGCTTGCATTACCAAATCCGATAATTTTACAGATTCATAAGCATATTGATACTAAATACTTCCAAAAGAATTTGCAAGTGTACTGTATAGATTCCTAATAAAGCGCGAGGAATCAAACTCCACATAAAATCGCAAGAAGCACATCTCGCGTTCATTTTTCGAAAAGATGTAAACTAAATTAAACCATGATAAAAATTTGGCCTTCGCGATTTTATATTCTCGCGATTTAATGCAAAACGGTTGAATCGCGGAATTAAAAAATCGCGTAAAATAACGAATCTACAGTATCATTGGCCTTCAAAACAAAACCAACGTCCACAAAACGTTCTTATCATACCGGTATTATTATGACGTGGCCTTCATATGATATTGTGGCTTTGTTTTTGCTTCACTTTATTTTTTATAATTTTTTAATTTACCACAAAACCCGACCTTTACCAGGGGATCAAGGTGTCGAGATTCTGTTAGTACAACAGGGCCTGGTGATGCTGTTTGTTGTATTGTACAGTCGGAACAAGACTTTTCGCAACACTTACCGATCGGAGCACTATCTACACTATCAACTGGAATATTGCTAATCAGACGGTCTCCAATAGTCCGCCGATTCCCTGTTGAGTTTGCAGACGACAAGTTCTCTTGAGCTAGTTGTATACCCGAGTTTTCTACCGAATATTCGGGTTGATTCGACGTGTTGTGTTTTTTCTTTCGTTTTTTCTTTTTCCTTTTGGAAGATTTTGTTGTTTTTGTTTGACTTTTTTCGAAGCTATGTTTAGTTTCATGTTGGGTTGTATCATCGGGTTTGAAAATTGGAGGAGAACTGCTATTTTTACGACAACTCTCTACCATACGACTTTCTTCTAACGCTACGTTAAGAAGAAGATCATTACCTACATCCAAAAGCGTTGACACCTTTTCTTTTTTAATTGGTAGTTCGGCACCCAAATCTTTCCTTTCAGCGCCTTTGCAAAATTGAGTTGACGCCTCCTGACTTTCTTCATAAAAGGTAACACTATTTTCTCGAGAATGGCTTACTACCCACTGAATGGTGCGCGGGAAGTTTGAATAAACTTCTTCATTGCTAATATCAGAATGACTTTCGGAAATAGTGCTGATCACAGATTTAGCACTTGCTTGAGACTTTAACCCAAAAGTCGTAGATGTAGTGCTCCATTCCTCTGTCGTGTAACTACCGCTCGGCCACGACATTTTATCACTTATGTCTCTTCTTTCACATGTACACATGATTTTCTTATCTTTTTTTAGTTTTCTTGAAATGTGTTCGTACTTTGGCTTAAGAGAGTCTTGGAAAATTTCAAGAGAGTTTCCATTTCTTACTTTATTTATTCCATAGATTAATCTCATCCATAAATTTTTCCATCTCTCGGTGTCATGGTCGTTACAGGAAATGACTTCGTCAAGAAAGCTTAAATCTACAATTTTCTGAGAACAGAGAATGTCAATGATATCACGCATATTTACATTTCGTACTATATAACAATATATGCATTCTTTCTTTTTTCTCTTCTCGTCTGCTAGGGTATTGTAAGACGATTCCAACTTCTCTGCTATGTGAGGATAGTTTTCCGTTCTTTTTAGTACTTCCAGAAATGAACTAAATTTCGTACGACTTCGTTTGCTTATCGTTACTGCCAGCTTTCTATTTTGGTCTTTTCGTTTTTCTAATTCGCGTATATCAGTCGCTTCGTTCTCTGTAAGACAGGAGTTTTCTACTAATTCGTCAAGTAGATAACTGCGTTTTAATGTGATGTCATCGCACATTAAAGGCAAGTGTTCCTGGATACATTCTCGGTGAATGTCTTCAATTTCGCTGATGCCGTCTTCCGACTCTACTGCCACATCATCTAACTGAAAAAAAATGTGATATCCTTGTATAAAATAGCATAATGACGCCTAAAACTTTTATATGATCAAAGCGCTGTTGCACTCTAAACGGTAATTTTGCCACGGTTTACTGTAAATATTATCTTTTAAAGTGAATTTACTGAACTAATCTGATCGGTTCGCTTTATGATTTTAAACTACATTTATATAATATTTTTCTATGCTGACTTGAGTTACCAAATTTTATTCGAATTTTTGTAAAGTCGATAAAATCCGTGTTTTTCCTGTGTTGCAGATTTTGCGAAAATGAAACTAATGTGTAGACATTTAAAATTTGCTTGGAAATATTTTGCAATTTTTTAAATAAAGATTGTTTAAGTAAATAATAACCAATATAATAATTACATGTATTATTTATTGTATTGCTGAAATTATCACGAAAGAGAAAAAAAATCAACGCGAAAAATACCTGACGTACGGTATTTATGGAATTGCCTCATCATACAAAATGCTTTATTTTTATTATGTCCTTACGTACTGTAGTATTTTGTTTGCAAGTATATTTAAGCAATAAAATGCTTTCTTTGGTTATTCATGCGGTATATGAAGGTGTCGACATTGCAGAAAAATACATAACCCGATATATCATACTCTGTAGATGTAAATATATACATAATATATATGTAAACTTGTAAAATATTGATAAAACCATGTTATTGGGTGCCTACCATGAATTTTGTCATTTTCATCACACTTGTTCCCCCGGGTTTTTTAAGTGATGAGACATGGGGGTTTGCAATCTCCTCGCTTGTTTTCAAAATATTTCCGTCCATCTTTTCTTGATAAACATGCAAGCTTCTTTCTAACTTTTCCAGCCTTTTCATTATATTCTGTAATAAAAAAATCATCCGTAGATAACGCCATATATGTATTTGAACTTTAAATGAAAATACAATATATCCCCTACGAGAAATAATGGGCTTTCCCGAGCAAATCATATAAAAGAAAAAAAATAAACTTTATTATTTTTTTAAATTCAAAATTAAATCTCAAACGCGGAAAGGGTCAAATCACAGATTAAATAACAGTTTTAAAGTCTTCATGAAAATATTTCAATTTCATTTCGTGGATGAATTTAAAGTCTATCCCGTCTTGAACAGAGGCTTATAATTTATGACCGTTACATAATTTTGTAAAATGTTGAAACTTTTTTCTCACAAAAAAATTTATCTTGCTGAATGATTTTTTCATGAGAAAACACCGGCACCATTGGGTCACAGCCCCCCCCCCCTTCTTTTTTAATAAAAAAAATGGGCTGACACAATTTTATCCCAGTTTACTATCTAAATTTGCATCTTTTTTTATAGCAACTGTAACCTATTCGACCTCGCAAAAGCTCTCAAATACAATATTACAAAATTTTACCACTCTCGTCGGTAGCGTACGTATCAGAACAGCTGAATTTTAATAGCACGCGCGCCTACATGAAACAATACATCAAAATAAGAGGTTTGGGACATCATATCCTATAATATCTAAGATGCAACAACTGACCACTCTTATTATTATCATAAGCGCTTTTTAACTTAGTTAATCATACCTACCCAAAACATGTATATAAATACCAAGAAAATGGATTGGACGTTGTCAGCCATTTTGCAGCTAAAAATAAAACAAAAATATTTATCAATTCGAAAGTTGTGCATTTAATACAGCCTTAAATTTAACAATAAAATTGAATTTGGACCCGTTAACAGAGCATTTCAAAAAAGATAAAATCATACATGGATTGGAAATCGTATGTCCAACAAAATTGAAATCAATTCCAGCAAAAGCAGAATTTCACCACACGATAAAGTAGAAAAACCCAAAGGGGAATATCCAATATTTCTATTTTTAACGGTTATATTTGTACAAAGGCAAATGTCAGTGCTGCGTACAAGATCGTAGCAGCTAGTATCTAGGTCTACTGAACGTACTGCTAGGTTAGCCGCTAGGTCTCAGATTTGAAGTTGGAAATATTCAACTAAAGACTAATTACATCGACCTAATTTGTTAATTTCAAGCGGAAATATACATGTTAAAATTCATTATATCTTAAAGGATGAACAAAATATCAATAAGTAAATAGATTTCATGTTTGTTACAAAATGGTAAGTAAGGTGGCCATCTTGAATTTGATGCTTAACATAAAATATTTAGGCTACGAATATCTACGTAGCGGCTAGGCTAGCTTTCCGTTCAACTACGTAGCCCTAGGTAGCAGCTACGATCTTGAACGCAGCCCAGTGGTAAAACAATTTTATAAACTCTGGCAACAGTATAAGCAAGTGAAATAAATAAAATAAATTAATATCCAGATAAGAGAAGTTTTTTTTAAAGAAAACTTAATTGATCAATTTTGTTTATTCAATTAATATTTAGCTATTTATTTAATGTATTATTATAGATCTCAGAAAATTTTAATCAAATGTGTTTATGGATACACGGCTAATCTTATAGAACAAAATCGTTTTCACAATTTAGAATGTCAAAAAACATTTTTGGTGCTTAAAAGTCCTTTCGTTTCCTCCATTCTATTGAAATATAATTTTCGATGGTTTTAATTAAGAATTTTGCAAACTAGAGTTTATCAGGAACGTATCATTCGCAGATCCAGGAAAAAAATTCAAGGAGAAATGGGGTGTCTAAGGAAAGTATCAATGGCGGATCCAAATAATAAATTAAATTTCTGAAGGGGTGGGCGTATGCCCTTCGTTTGTTAGTATATCTATGGGGTGCATGGGGGGGGGGGGGGGACCAAAAATTGACATGGTAAAATTATCAAAAATATGCATTGACCCGGGCCCCTTCCCAAATTCGGCCCTCGCCTAGCTGCACTAATGTAGCCCTCTCTCGATTTATTTTTTTTTTTGGGGGGGGGGGGGAGAGGGCCCTCTCCAGTAAACATCAGATATAAAAAAAAATTGGAGAGTGCTACCTTTTTGCAGCTAGCCCTCGCCCACCAATCTGCGGGAGATATGGTTATAGTATTCAAATATTTTATTTCATCCTAAAATTAACATGTTATAGAGATCCTAAGGGGCTAGTCCGGAATATCTTAGGTTTTCCTTGCTTTTTTAGCGATTTTACTAGCCAGGAAAACCTCGCAAGTAAAATATCAAAATCGTTAAAAAGCCAGGAAAATGTCAGATATTTCGGACTTATCATATATATATATATAATTGATCTCCTTTGATTTACTTAGGCAGACATGTTCTTGTGAAGAATCTGTGTTTCTTCTAAGTTATTTATTGGATTAGATATTTACATAATCAAAAATTTAATCAATATCAACATTGTCTCAAGGCGTTTGTTTTTATAATCATTTATCTTTGATAATTGATAATTAACGTTATTTTAAATTGGACCATACAATACAAAATCGATTTGTGGTGTTACAGACAAAAACAGTGAAGAATGAAAATACATATTTCAGATGTATGTGTAACAGTGTATATCAATAGGTTATATAAACTGTTACACATACATCTGAAATATATATTTCCATTCTTCACTGTTTTTGTCTGTAACACTACAAATCGATTTTGTATTGTATGGTCCAATTAATTTTATCAATGACTTTTTCTGCTGAAAAATATGTAAGTAAAAAAGAACCATTCTTTGAACATTATGAAGTAATCAAATACCGTATCCGATCACCTCATTATACTCAAAGAATGACTCCTTGAATAAAGACGAATAGGACCACATTAAAAAATATTTTTATCTCGTAACAATGAAAAAAGATCTCGTTATACGAGTTAATTATCTCGTTATAACGAGTTAATTATCTCGTTATTACGAGTTAAGTGTCTCGCTATAACAAGAAAAGATCTCGTTATTACGACTAAATCATCTCATTAATATGAGAAAAGATCCCGTTATTACGAGTTAATTTTATCTCTTTATTACGAGAAAAGATCATATTATAACAAGATAATTATCTCGTTATTAAAAGTTAATTATATCGTTATTACAAGTTCATCATCTCGTTATTACAAGTAAAGATCTTAATATTACAAGTGAATTATCGTAGAAAAAAAATAATTGTTATATCGATCTCATCAGGTCTATAAAGTCATGTATTGACTGATACCATAAGCCAAAAATTGTATTATTATAGTAGATCAAATATATGTTGATTTTGCCATTGTGACATCACAATACATCGCACATTCCAAAACCGGTTTATAAATTTTCTTTTCTTTTGGAAAATAATAAACCTCGTTATAGTTTAAAATATTTCAAATGAAGTCCTGAAGTCCATTACAACACGGTTGTGGCCAACACTTCCTCCAAATAACCTATTTTTTTTTAAATACAGTATTCATAAAGTCCTTCTGGATTTATTGGATTTAATCACGCCCTGGCCGAAATTATCACCTCATAATACAAGAATGACTCCTTATTCCTTAATTTAATTCTTAAACAATTCCTATTGGTGTTGGCTACCTTTCTCCTCTTTTTTTACCCAATGATAAGAACAGATTTGAATAAAAATAATACCCACAAATTTTGTTTCAATCAAAGACATTTAAAAGATATTGTTTCCAGCAAATTTACCGGTAGTAACAGAACTTTATCATACATTGATTTTTATTTTCCATAATCAACATGTACATGTAATGAATTTTTTAACTACAGTATCTTCTGAAAATAATGAATGTATCAGTAATTTTTCACAAATCTCTACAAGCAAACTGTTATTAATCAAGCAATAAATTCTGTTGACACATCAACCTGGTTCTTTTGTTATAAGCCCCTGTGAAACTAGAAAGTCATATAATTTTCTTGTCTTGTTCACATCAATCTTAATCAGTGTTCTGGCTTGCTGTAATCGAAGGAACCCATTTCTTTTACATTCCCCGACAAGAATTTCCCGAAATTCTAGATAGGCTTCAGGCACAAGTCTCACACCGGCACATAACTCTCTTTCCTTCTTGGAGAGCCTCTCGTATCCAGGCAATCCTACTATGTCCATGGGCGGAGCTGATCTGCGAGGGGCTGAAGGTAGTGGTAGATTTGCCGCTCCTTTCGACATGGTTTCCAGCACAGCTTGCTTCTGAAGCCAAGTCTGGCAAGATGTCTCGTCCTTCATGTGAATGAGGATGTCATCTAGCAAGTGACGTCTTGATTTCATTTCGTTCCTTCGGCTCTTCAGAACTTTGAATATTTTTATGCTTCTCTGTTTGGTTATGCCATTTTCTCTGCACTCTATTAGTTTATGGATACTTCTTTTCAGTTCAAATTGCAGGTTGAGAGCCTGTGTGTATTTATCAAACCCCTCCGGATTACAAAGTCTTGTAAAAGGACGCAAAAGATCCAACAGCTCCTTGAACTTAGTTGGATACATTCCATGATCAAGTCTATGTTTTCTGATGTTGATCAAACCATATTTACGAATGATCCTCTTTCTCCAGCATCTGTCAGAAATGCAGTTCTGATAGACATCCAGAACCTCAAACTTCAGTCTCTCTTCAAGGTAGTCTTTTTCTTGGGAAGGACTTTCATTGAAATCAATAGCTCGCAGCTCTAACTCCATGAAGTTGTCATGCTCTACATTGAAGTCACCCCTTCCTGCCATATAGCCTCCCATCAACTGGAAGATCTGGGAGGAATCGGGATAGCGAGGGGGGTCATCACACAGCTTGTACACCACTGGACAAGGAAACCTCTGTAAGTCAGCCTCAGGGAACTGTGGGAGCTCCATGTGAGGCTGGTTGATGTAAACCTTGTTGTAATGTTTCTCCACCTCATTCTTACTCCTTACCCTCATCCTTTGGGCCACATCCTGCCAGTTGCCATAGCCACAGTCTGCCATTACTTTCAAAAGCAGCACTTCTTCTTCTGCTGACCAAGAGTTTTCAAAGATGGGAAAGTCATCCCGGACAATGGTGTAAGCATGGTCATTCTCATGAATACCGAACTCAGCACCTTTGGAGAAACATTGCGTGCAGATTTTCACCAACCCCGGACACTGTTTACAGAGAATGTATGGCGTTTGTAAGGTCAAGGAGCACTTGGGACAAGATATTTCTTCCTCCTCATCATCCATATTTTCTATAGGTGTGTATCAATATGCTCAGCTTATAATTTACTAACTATTATAAATATGTCTAATTTGTCTTTTAAAATTGTCTTCTATTTGTCAGACAGTTTTGGTCCTCCTTTGTGATAATTTCCTGAAATGTCTGCACCAGAAAAATCAAAACCTGGATTCTGAAAAAAAGAAAACGTAATACATTGTATCAGATGATGAATCTTAGTGAAACGATCAGATTATAAGTTAACATATCAAAGTGCAAAAGACCACCACAATTTTCAATTCAATAAATAAAAGGATTAGATTATCCTTGGGTTACCTCCTGTTGATATTTTTGTAGCGTAGCTTTCTTTTCCATCTGGTCGAACGTCCAGGCGTCAGTCTCGTACTGTCCCACAAGCAGTGAGTTCCAGAGGTTCTCAGCTACAGCTAGTCCCTTGGGCAGGAACACCCTTAAAAATTTCTTGTCCTCTGTGTAGTGAAAAAAACCCCATTATTAATACAGCAAGAGAGAAGCTCATTCTTTGCTGTGACTTATATATAATGAACACAATTACACACTCTGAACAAAAAAAAAAAAAATACAATAACCACAGTCACTTACCTAAAGTCCACAAAGCTTCATCTGAATGTATTGTACTTGGAAGGTCTCCCTGTAAGATAAAGTAAATTCAATGTTTATTTATATTTAAGAGTTTAACGTTACATATGTACACTCATTATACTTTCTGAGATTCAATATCTGCCAATGACATGTATGTAAGTGAAATCAGTGACTTTTGATAATCAAATGAATTACTTATCAGAATACATACATCTTAAATAAGAAATTAAATGACAGTGTTCAAATTATATTAAAGTTAGTATTTCTGGATTTGTTTTGTTTTTAATCATAAACAAAACATACAGATAGCACTTAAACAGGTAAATGGTTCACAACCTCTATGACTGTTTCTCCTTTCACAGCTATTTTAATGTGTTTGGGGGCGAATGCACACTTGATATCTTTCGCCAGGGTTCCCTGGGGCACGTTTATTTCTATGAAGACTTCTTCGTTTGTCTGCCACCACTGTCCCCACTCCGTTTTACAAGGGATGTAACCACTTTTCTCATCAAAGTGGGCCATGATCCATTTTACGACATGCTCTCTCGTGAATCTTATAATAATTTCATATACCAGATGTAATTACAGTGCATTTATTTCCTAAAAAATTCTCTTGTATTATTGAGTTTTGTAGGAATGTAAATCCAAACCACGGATTTTCCTCCAAGTGCACGTGCTTTTTACGACACCCGGTTCGTGTCGTTTTCATTTACGACAATAGCAGCCATGTGGCTCAAAAGGAGGTGAAAGAAAGTTGCAAGCATATTTCATCATTTAATTGCATATATAGTCATGAATGAAATATTTTTGGTAAGTCTGTGTATTTCAGACATTTCTTTGTACTCGTTGGAAACTTAACGTTTAGTTTGCTAGTTTCTTTTTTGTTTTACCAGCCTTATTATATTGTACAGTGCATGCACTGGTTCAGTGGTAAGTCGGAGAGGTAAAAACGCTGTCGTGCATAATAGAATTTTAAAAAATATTGTCAATGAATACCTTTCAATCATTCTGAAAAAAAATCCTGTAATTTAACGAGTTTATCTATTTGAAGCAGATGTGACTTAGAAAAATTAATGTTTTCAGCTCAGTAAATGAAAATATGGTTGAAATCAAAACCCTCCATTAATGAAATTTTATTTACTTCATGCGCGGATCCAGAAAATTTTTCCAGGGGGGGTCCGAAGGATAATTGTGTTTGCCAGGGGGGGTCCAAGGCATATTTTCGCGATAATTTTACTATGTAAATTTAATAAATTTTCATTTTCCAGGGGGGGTCGGGACCCCCCCGACCCCCCCCTCTAGATCCGCGCATGTACTTTGTCCCAGTATGTTAATGCATCACATTGTGCCATTTTTCAAAACGATGAACGATTAATTCATTCTTTACTCTTTATTTTAAAATAAAGTAATTTCTTTCTTAAAATGCCCCCTTGCATATGTCTTGAGATATATGCAGCTGTACTCCATTAGAATGATGCTTTGCAGAAGACATGAAAGTACCCAGCTCAGGCCAGCTTATGTGTTAAAAAATTAGAATGAGAACATCCAAACAGATGCAAAATATGTGTATTAGATTTTCCCTTTAATTTTGATTTATGAACAGCTGACATTTTAAATGTCTGTTGAAATTTTCATCTTTTTTTTTTCCTGGCCATTATGGCATTATACCTGGGTTATCACAAAATACTAGATGACTTTTTTTTTTAAATTGTCAATAAGTGAGGGAAAATAGAACCTAGGAGTAGGACAGTGTGTTAAAACAAAATACAGGTACTCAGAACTAGCTCTTATTATAGAATACTATGTAGACTAAAAATATTTAATATGCATCTTTCTATGTTTGCAGTAACCTAGAACATAGGTCTATACAACTATTATGGCTGTCTTGGAGAGAAAAAGTACAGCAAAGCTGACAGAATTGTTACAGATTGAACAGAAGGTTCAAAAGAAATGGGAGGAGGAGAAAATATTTGAAGAAGATGCACCACTTCCAGGATCTAAACAAGCCTCGTATGAAATTAGTCCATTTTTTTTTATGACTTGATACAAATTACAAAAGTTTGCTGTGAGGTGAGGGTATGTCATGACCCTGATCTAAGGCCAATGACCAAGGTCAAGGAAACATCATTATCATTTATAGTGAATTGTTCAAAAAAGTTCTGCAGGGCATATGAGTCCTTGCAGTTCACGCACACATTTGGTTTTCAAAGATTAATTTTTCATGCACATAAAGCTCTCTGTTTGATAAATCCACTGGCTTAAAAGTTTGGAGATGAGCTAAGGTAATTTTCTTTTTGTTAGTTCAGTGTTTTCCCTAGGCCGTTTTTGCATGGCGGTACCGCCATGCATTGAAGATCCCCCGCCATGCATCACACAGTGCCGCCATGCTTCCCGCTATGCATACTTATTATAAAGCAAAATATCTTTTTCTAATTATATCACATCTTAACAGTGATAAGTAGATGTAAAATTGTCGTTATTCCGTTCAATCTTTATAAAAACGCTTGCACCCGTAGAGAGCGTCGCTTACTTCGACATCGATCTCGGCAAGGGGGCACACGTGGTTAACGGTTAAAAGACTTGGCTTATGATTGAGATATATTGAAAGTGAGTTTATTAATCGGTAATGAATGCATAATTAGAGATGTGATTACTTCTAGTTTTACTGAAATGTGCCTTCTTTGACACATCCGCCATTATCGAATGTTGTGGATTTTCCAAGATCTAAAAATAGCACAATGTTCACTCGATGGTGTTAGCTTGGTTGCGACATGCTTGAACTGTTTATTTGCTGTAAAAATATTGGAAACTTGAGCTAATGTACCCAATAAAGAAAAAAAATACAGTTAACTGCGAGTAATACATGGAAGCGATATCACATGACTCGAGAGATCGTATAGTACAGTAAAGTATGCCTCTGAAAATGATTGTGGAATCACATGTATAGGGACTGACTGCCAAGTTATAGTACAGTAACTAAATTTAATTTAATTTAAATTATCAAATTATCACAGAAACTTTAATATAAACCCCAAATTTAAACAAAAAATGTCGACTGTCCAGAATAAGTTTAAACAAGATTGCTGTAATTTCATGGTTCTGCCTGTTTCTTGTAACCCCCCCCCCCCCCCCCCACACACACACAAAGTAAACTCCTCTATATATAAAAGGAAAATGAATAAAACAGAAGGTGTTAGAACTGCTTTTTGAATCTATATTTCTTGTAAAAGCCTCTTGAAAAAATTTATTTTTAAAAAAATGCTATTCAATAGTTTTGCTAGAAAAAACCAGAAAAATTAAGGATAAATATAATTTCAATTTCAATTTCTTTATTAACCAATTAAGGGCCCTCAAGGGGCAACATGAAGACTGTTGACATACAACATCCAATGAACATAAAACATTCAATAAACATATACAAGAGGGAAAGAGCTGGATGATTTAAAGAACTATGACAGACATGAACAATTAAATAGTATATATGTATATATATATGTATAATTATGTATGTTTCCATACATTCAATATAGTGTCTTCTATATATTTATGTATTACAAATAAAATGAAATAATACTTGTTGATGTAGATTTCATGAGAATGCATCAATTGTAGTACGCAACTTGTAGTACATGTACTATTACGCGCAGTGATTTTGTTCCGTTGCACCGCACACCAACGCTGCCAAACTTCCCCCCATGCATCAAAAATTTTCTGGGGAAAACACTGTAGTTATTGAGATACATTGTCCTGATATAACAGAAAGGAGTATTATAAAAGATTGCTCATACAGACACATCATATTATTTTAATGTAATATTTATTTGCCTTTTAGCCAACCAAAATATATTGTCACTTTTCCATACCCCTATATGAATGGAAGACTTCACTTGGGTCATACCTTTTCTCTATCAAAAGCAGAGGTAAGTTGATGCAGTTTTATGAACAATTTTAAAATCAAAATAGGAAAGAATAGATTATGATGAAGAGATACAGTTGTGTAATTTGATGATGACAAATGCCTATTAATGAAATACAATGATATATCATTGATTAGTCTTCCTGAGAATTACACAACTCCATGAAAAATATTCATTGAATGGCTTATGTACCGTACATGTATTTCAGCCTCAAAATTTTACTCCTTAGCAATACATATTTATCATATATTTTTTTTTCAAATGTTCAATTTTAAATGAAATTAAGCTAATGATGATTGGAGATCTTTTTTACATATAATTGTCCTATTACTTTCAGTTTGGGGTTGGATTTCAAAGACTTCAAGGCAAAAAATGTTTGTTTCCCTTTGGTCTCCATTGCTCTGGAATGCCAATAAAGGTAATTAATTTTTTCACAAATAAACATAATTGTGTTGAAGAATTTTTTTGTTTCCTGAACTGTTCTACTTTCCCAATGAAAGTCTGACAGCAGATGCTTATAATGATCACACATTGAAATAATGTTGTACACATTGTGAACAAATGATAACAAAATTAAATCAAAGTACTGAAAGCCAGGCTCTTTTGGTGTGTCTTTGTGCATATTGTGTTGTAAAGACTGAAAATCTCTCTGTCTCTCATGCTTTTAATGTCGGCAAAGCGTCAGAGAGCGACTAAATTTTGTAAGCGGCTATAAACAAAAATATGTCTGTCTAGTAGAAAAAAGTTCAACAGTTGCTGCCTTGAATATTGCAACAAGCGTTATATATTCAATCCCCATTTCTTCAACGCGCAGCAAAGTAGTTCATGGAAATTCATGCGCATTGTATGTGTCCAATATGCATAGTCTTGTTCTTAAAACATGTTATTAATAAGTAAACTAAAAAAGATTATTTAGAAATTAAAAAAACAACAAAATGCCAACACTTTTGACAAAATGTGGCTCTTTGTGTAACTATTTGGTATAGCGGAAGCTTTTACTTTGACGCTGTTTGGTTTTTTGTTTACTTTTGAAGTTGTGCTATTTACAGTAACATTGGCGATTTGCCTGCCTACAGCCAGGACTCTGCTTTCAGCAGAGCCTGGCTAAAAATGCATGTTGAAATTTTCTTTAGATCCTTTGCAATGTGTTTCCTATATTACAGTCAACACTACCTCAAGATAAACCTATTAGCATTTCTCAAAATCATAATTTTATCTCTGTTGATGTGTATTTCTGTTGGCTTACTTTTTCAAAGGCCAGTGCGGACAAACTGACTCGGGAGATGGCAGATTATGGGTATCCCCCGGAGTTCCCACCAGAGAAAGAAGAGGGGGAACCAGAAGAAGAGAAGGAGGTCACAATTAAAGACAAGTCCAAGGGCAAAAAAGTAAGGAATACCAGATTTAGAGAAAATCACACATTTTTACTCACAATATTTTATAAAAATACTTCACTTTTACAAAAAGTTAATTACTAAAAAAAAAAAAAGCTGGCCATTTCTTTGAGCGCCTAAGTGAATATTACTTTCTTGAATATTGTAGAGTAAACTAAAGGCAAAAACTGGGGGAATGAAGTACCAGTGGCAGATTATGAAGTCTCTCGGTCTGAAAGATGAAGAAATTAAAGATTTC
Source organism: Magallana angulata (assembly GCF_025612915.1). Classification (NCBI taxonomy): domain Eukaryota; kingdom Metazoa; phylum Mollusca; class Bivalvia; order Ostreida; family Ostreidae; genus Magallana; species Magallana angulata. Next base: position 31,118,756 of record NC_069117.1, on the reverse strand, counting down.
GCCGACCCAGCTCACTGGCTCAAGTACTTTCCTCCCCATTGTAAGGAAGATCTCAGAAAGATGGGAATCAAGGTAAGCATGGAAGACAAATCCATATAATGGATGCATTTGTACATGTGCCTGTATGCTTTTACAATAAGATTTCAATATTTTAGGTTTTATTCACTTCAGCCTCCCCTATTCACCAGATCATATTGAATGTTTTTGGGGAGATGGGGTAAATTATAGGCTTTATGGATTTAAAATGTAATCTTTGTTTGAAAAAACTATTTATTGCAATAAAATCTCAGATATTAATTTTTTGCTTGTAGTTTTATGACAGCTTGTGTGTTGTAGGTGGACTGGAGGAGAAGCTTCCTAACCACTGATGCTAACCCTTATTATGACTCCTTCGTCAGATGGCAGTTCCTAAGGCTTAAAGAGAGGAACAAGATCAAGTTTGGTAAAAGGTAAGTCCTTGGGGGTAAGAATAAAAACTTGCAGATCTAGGAATTTTTGGAGAATGATTAAATATATTATGATTATCTTGAAGATGAATGTTTATATCATAAATGGCCACACTATAATTCACTGTTTCTGTCTTGAACAACCACATTATACTTAAATGGCCACACTATCATTCACTGTCTTGAATGACTACATTATACTTCACCGTTTAAATCATAAATGGCTTCATTATGATTCACTGCTGGTTGTTGAATTGCTCATTTTTACCCTGTCCAAACTAAAATACAATGTTTTCCAGACACACCATCTTCTCCCCAAAGGATGGGCAACCCTGTATGGACCACGACAGACAGAGTGGAGAGGTACATGTTCATTTATATTATGAATACGTTGCAATTTTTATGGAAAAATTATGGAATGTTAACATTGAGGAGATGTGTGTAATTTAATGATGACAAATGCCTATTAATGAAACACAATGATTTTATCATTGATAAGTCTTCCTGAGAATTACACAACTCCTTGAGAAATATTGGTTTGATCAAAATCTTATGTTGCGGAAGTCAATTTTATTGCATTTTTAATTTCTTATTAAATTATGTGTGCATGTTTATTTCATTTTGTAAAAAAGGAATTTATTTTTACATTGATTGGTACAAAAATGTAAGCATTAACTACTTAGTTATTTATAAATCCACATTCAATCAAATCACTTTGAGATTTTATTATAAAACAGTCATCATTACAAGTACTGATGTTTTGTAATGAACTGTAAAGATATAACTTTGCCATTCACCCCGGTTTAATTCTTTCTTCTATCAAATTTTATTAGAAATTCAATTTTAAAGCAGAAAGAGTTATAAAGTTAACTTATTTAACTACAATATCTGTAACGTCGCACATGAAAACACTTGAATGGATGTTCCAATTCCTTTTTCTGTATTTGCTAAAAGATAAAAAAAAACGAGAAAAATTTTTTAATCTTGATTTTTCTCTGTATTGTTGGCTGTAAGGTGTAATCTAATGATGAAAACACAAGCCTTTTGGATGAATACCAGTGATATTTTTGATTAGTCTTACTGAGGATTACACAGCTTAACAGCAAAATTAGTTATTGAGGGATACACCATCTGGGACACAGATATAAAAGACATGTCTTTATTTGAACCCCAAACTTTTCTTGCTATGTGTACTTAGCATACAGCAAAATAGTACATGTTTCACGACTTCTACAACCAATGTAAATGTACATGAATAAATAGGGAGGGCAGTCAAAATTTTCAACTTAACAAAGAAGTTGATGACACAAGAAAATTTTTATGTAGATACATGTACATGTACCTTTATCATAGGTTTAATAATTAAATTGTTCTAATGTGTTTCCTTGCTTTTATAGGGAGTTGGTCCACAGGAATACACTCTGATTAAACTGAAAGTAAATGAACCGTACCCTCCAAAACTCAGGTATGTGACATGTAATTTGAATTTCTGTACTAGAATATGTGTTTTAAAAAAAAGAAGAAACCCCCATTTTTAGTACATGTAGATCAGAAATCAACTGTTGGGTATGATCTGTGATGACAGAACAAGTGTTCGGGACACTGAACTGTCTGTGATAAGAACACTTTTGAGTCCTACTGAGATCAAACTCCAATCTTAACTTAAAACCAAGGCTGTTCTAACCCCATATTGAGTAAAAATTTGAAGGCATATTCAGAGATAATCTGCAGATGTTAGATACTTTCCTTATCTTATATTGTATGATTTCAAGTAATACAGTAAATGCACTTATTTAAAAAAAAACAACCCAAAATAATGATTAACTATAACACACCAATTTTGACTTATCTTAACAATGAAATGTAGTCACTTTCCATCAACCTTTTTCTTGCCTTAAATTTGATTTTCATAGTTGTGTGCTTGTTTAAAGGGTGTTATATATTTACTTAGATTATTTTCACTTTGTCTGTTTCTAATTACAGAACAATCCTACAAAATTGTTTGATATATTAAAATATTTCAGAACCCTTGTATATTATCAGTTGAAATTTTATTTGCAACAAATGAGTGTGTTCTATGATGACAACTTGTGTTCGGGTCACTGAATTACTTACGTAATATGATTAGAACAATTTGAGTCCACTGAGAACATACTCTAATGTTGTTCATTGATATATAATGTAGTATTATTGTCATCACTTTACAGTAGTTATTATTTTGGTCTGAGCTTAGAATTCTAGAGTAATTATGAATTTGATAAAGGTCTGAGTATAATTTTAGCAATAATGCTATTATCTGGTCTTTGATTCCAATTGTTTCATTAATAAAATAAGAAATACATGTAGCATCTTGTAGTGATTTTGAAAATACCTAAGAGAGAATATGATATACTGAATTTTTTCTCAGTTTTTCTGGAAAAAATTTGAATTTTTGATTTATTTTACAGCAAATTAAAAGGAAGTAACATTTTCTTAGTGGCTGCCACCCTAAGACCAGAAACCATGTTTGGGCAGACCAATGTTTGGATCAGACCTGACATGAAATATGTGGCTCACCGTCTGGCTAGTGGGGAAATCTTCGTGTCCACCATGAGGGCTGCCAGAAACATGTGTTATCAGGGTTTCTGTAAGGTGGAGGGGAAAGTGGATGTGGTGGCAGATTTGATTGGTCAGGTGAGTGGTCCAATAGAAAATAACGTTACAAGTAGGAGCAGCAGGAAAAGTGTCTCTTCATATGATTAGTGCAGGATTGATGGATGCTGCAATTAAGAAATAATTTTTGTCCCTGTTAAAAATGATGTTGCATTTGTTGGTAGGACATAATGGGGATAGCTCTGTCAGGACCACTCACTTCCTACAAGACGATCTACACCCTCCCAATGCTGACCATCAAAGCAGACAAAGGTAAAGTGTAGCAACAGTATATATAGGTTATATCAAGGCTGAATCACGGTCATATACTTATCAATCAGATATTCCGTTGGTTGAAGTAAGCTCCTGATTTAAAAGATGTTTTACATTCAAAAATAGGGTCTAGATGATTTTTCTAACTTGATTTTCATTGTTAACAATGTTCTTTGTTCTTGAACAAAAATGTTGATGATGTTAACAGGAACGGGTGTTGTAACTAGTGTACCATCAGATGCTCCAGACGATTTTGCTGCCCTGAGGGATTTGAAAAACAAACAGGTAATGCTTGCAAATGTGGCTGGAGAATAAAACATGCCAATGATTTTCAGATTTTATGTTCAGCACCTAGAGTTCTAGCGACTTGAAATAAATACTTTCAAGTGTTTCTGAAACTTAAAATATTTCTTTGAGCCATGAAGGCGTATAAAGCTGGGGCTTATCCCCGGTTTCCATGGTGCTAAACAGTTGAGAGTCTACGACTCCGCTGGGATCAGACCAGACCACTGGTTTGAACCAGCGACTTTTGGATTACTGGCCTAAGGCCTATGACTACTGAGCCATGAGCTCTTCAAGTTTTTTCCTTAAATGTTTCTTACTGATCCTATTTTTAAATATTTCTTCGAACTCTAATTTCCATCTAACTATTAGAGTAAGATGTTTATTTTATCTGTGCTAGAATGAACTACATGTAGCTGATATGCACTAAATTCAGGCTGCTTATCACTTTGACAAGTTGCTTGGTAGCTTGTGCAAGAGTAATCTATCTTTAGAAAAAACTTGTAGTCCTTTTAAGGAACTCAGGTTTAACCACTTTAGATACAGTTTTTACATGTCTTTTACTATTTACCAGATGCAAGAATTTTCATTGGACATTTAGAAGTAAAAATAAAGTACAATAAAAGTGAATTCTCCTCATATACATAAAATTAGTTGTATCTTTGTACAATGTCTTCATGGTGATTTTGAAAAGTGCATGAATTTGCATCTTATTTCTAAAACTTTGAACTTGCATTTTAATTATAAAAACACTCCCAAGTTTGTTGAAATATACTTGTGAATTCAAAATATATATATTCAGGATTTGTTCTTTGTATTTTAGGTAGATATTAGAAATTAAGACAAATGTATATTTATTAAGGAAATGGTAACATTTTAATAAATATTTTGTAAATAGAATAAAAAAAATATTGGGTCTAGTCTATAATTGGTAATCTTATTCTGTCAGTTCTAGCAACGTTCTTGTAAGAGATTAAACTCTCATGCCCAGACTGTCAAAACTCTTCATATTAAAAGTTAATGTCAGCGGTTTTATGATTTCCTTTTCAGGAAGAGATATAGGTATTATTTTTTCGCTGAAATTTAAGATTATCCATTTATATATTTGTTTTAAGCACCCAACTCAGGCTGCTTTTCTAACTGATGAGTTATGCTTGGTAGCTTGTGCTAGACAAATCCATCTTTAGAAAAAAACTTGTACTCCAAATACAGGACTCAAGTTTAAACCACTCAAGATACAGATCATTTTTGGGGCTTTTCTCTTCACTGTTAATGAACTGGCTGATATCCAGTATAATTCTATATCTGCTTCTATTTTTGTTTTTCAGCCATTTAGAGAAAAGTATGGCATTAAGTCGGAGATGGTGCTACCATATGAACCAGTGAGTTGAATCCTTAGATGTAAAATATCAGTCTATTTTGTTAATAAATGAATTAAAAACTATCGGTACTTGCTAGTTCGTTAGAGTTTTCGGTTTGTGATATGAAATAAGGATTTCTTTCTTTTTTTTTGCTTATGAAGAAATAAATTTACAATGAAGCAAACAGTAACTTGCATTTTTTTGACACAGGTGCCAATTATTGATGTACCAGACTACGGCACCTTATCTGCTGTCACTGTGTGTGAGAGACTGAAGATCCAGAGTCAGAATGACAGGGACAAGCTACAGGAGGCAAAGGAACAAGTCTACCTCAAAGGCTTCTATGAAGGGGTAGGTAAATGAATGTGGAAATGTGAATTGATTTACTTGTGATAGACCTACTGTGGTTTCATTAATATTCGTTGAATACCAATTTTCGTGGATTTCGTTGTTAAGTTGATCCACGAAATTAAATGTTCATTGAAGTTCAATTTCAACTAACATTTTTAATGATTGGATCATTGGCCACGAAATTACGTATCCTTGAAACTGTGGTTTTTAGAAAATCCACGAAAATTAATACCCACGAAAATTAATGAAACCACAGTATTTTGTAGTAATCATATTTAAGCCTTTCCAGGCTGCTTCTTATTCACCATTAAATGATAGATACACATGTGTACTGGTATCATATAAAGTATGCTATATGTACAAATTTTAATTGGTTTCAAAACAAGGCACAGTTGTTTAAGCCTAGGTTTGTCATAGATCTGAGAGCTTGGAACCCTGTGCAATAGAATTTGTGTATGTGATCTTATCCTAGTGTGGTACACTGGGAACAAGACATAGACATACATTTTATCATTATGTTTTCTTACCTTAGTGTACTGGTAATCTAAAAGGAAATGTACAGGTACATGTATTGCTTCAATTTATTTCTTATTTTTTAGGTGATGATTGTGAAAGGGTTTGAAGGACAAAAAGTTCAGGATGTGAAGAAACCCATTCAACAGAAAATGATTGATGCTGTAAGTGTCTGAAATTTATTCTTCATTCATATTATTTAAATCAAGCTTTGATACATTGAGCACTGATATCTTCAGTGCCATGGATATGCAAAGAGAGCTGAAAGTTCTGTTTCTATGTGTATTCAACCTCAATATGTTGAAACTCCAATCTTGAAAATCATGGAAGGTTTTTCCATGCCAGTTGAGTTTGAGATATCAAGGTTTGGCTGTGTTTCTATGTAGTAATTATTGATGCATGGAAATTTGCATTTAGAAATATGCTGCATCTGGATCACTTGACTTAAGCATCCTTATAATATTTATTGATGCTCTTCTTGTCAGGGTGAAGCTGTGAAATACATGGAACCTGAGAAAACTGTGATATCTCGCTCCAATGACGAATGTGTTGTGGCCCTTTGTGATCAGTGGTACATGTTATACATGTTAATAGTATACAAAGATTTTATTTCTGGCAAAATTCTTTTAATTTTTGGGGAAATCTCTTAAATGATGCTACATGTAAAGAATGTACATGTTATATTAGGATTTCATATTGAAACACTTTTATCACAGGTACTTGGAATATGGAGAAGAGAAATGGAAACAGTTGGCTACCAAGGCTTTGAGTCAAGTGGAGACGTACTCTGATGATGTTCGCAAAAATTTCCTGGCCACTTTGGACTGGCTGCATGAGCATGCCTGCTCCAGATCTTATGGATTGGGTAATACATTTTAATTGAAGCAAGATTATTGGAGTAAGACTTAAAATAAAAAAAAAAAGTTTTCATAAAATTGCATCCCTTGTACTGTGATGCTGGTTTTTATCAGTTGGTCAAATTGTGGCGATGCTAAATCAACAGACTCAACTCTTACCACTGTACTTGTCTGTGAATGCAGTGGTAATCATTGATGTCTACAGCTGTTTAAAAAAAAATTGCGATGTGTGCAGAACTTTAAAGTTTGGACGGTGAATGGAAGATTGACGGTGAGGTAATATACTGTAATTTGAAGTACTGAAAATTTACATTTTGTTTTGTTTTTCAGGCTCCAGAATCCCATGGGACCCCCAGTATCTGGTTGAGTCCCTGTCTGACTCAACCATCTACATGGCCTACTACACAGTGGCACACTTTCTACAGGGAGGGGTGTTTGATGGCAGTGGGAAAAGCCCTGCCAACATCAAGTAAAAATTTTCTCTTAAAGACTTGTACTAATCATTCAAATACAAGTATATTTCTTAGATTCAAATACATGTTCATAAAGAACACAAAGTAGACATGATGTAAAACTTTTTGCAATCTTTTCCGTCCACTAAAGATTTGTGAAAATGTTTACATTTCAGACCAGAACAGATGACCCCAGAAGTTTGGGACTATGTCTTTTTTAAGGACACTCCTTACAAAAACCTTCCCGTCCCCAAAGCCACCCTTGACAAACTTCGGGCAGAGTTTGAATACTGGTACCCAGTGGATCTGAGAGTGTCTGGTAAAGACCTTGTGCCAAACCATCTTACCTACTACATCTACAACCATGTGGCCATCTGGCCAAATGACAGGTAACATTTACCTCCTGTAATGTCTTTTTTAGGGAAGCATCATATTTATCTGTTCTTCCCACTTTCATATCCAATGCACAACTTGTCCACTAAGGGAGAAACACCCGTATCTCATGCTTGGCACAAAGGCTGAAGCTGAACTTAGGTCATATTATATAGAATTTAATGCTCATTGAAAATGAGTTTTATCACAACATGTAGATTGTATCTATACATGTGTATATGTATATTTATGATCATTTGTAGGTTGTTTCAGTCTGTCTTCAATGTTGTTTTCCCCTTTAATAGTATTATTGTGTATTAATCTATACAATAATGCATTGCATTTTATTTTTAGTTCAAAATGGCCAAAGAGTATAAGAGCTAATGGCCATTTACTGCTAAATTCTGAAAAGGTATATACAGTGTGCAAGTAAATGATGGCAATTGGTATTTTTTAGAATTCTTATGGGCTGTAATCAGTGCCCTGGCTTTGAAACAATATTCAAAACTTTTTATTCATTTGCAGATGTCAAAACAAACTGGAAATTTTCTGACTCTCACAGATGCTGTAAATAAATTTTCAGCAGATGGTAAAAAATTAAATCTTCTCTTTACTATCTGGTATTTAGCTGCTTTAATAGTAGCAAATACAGTGCATGTAACATAATTTTCGTGAAAACAAAGTTCAGATGTACAACATTTGCATTCATTCTATTGTACTGTTGAAATCTCTATGGATATATTCTTAATTGAAATTCTTATGTTTTATAGGCATGAGACTGGCCTTGTCAGATGCTGGTGATACAGTTGAAGATTCCAATTTTGTAACAAAGATGGCTGACGCTGGGCTGTTGAGGTTGTACACATACCTGGAATGGGTGAAGGAAATGATCGCAACCAAAGACAGTCTACGCACAGGTCCTACAAATACCACCAGTGACCAGATATTTATCAGGTTACGCTCCACATTCATTCACATGTAGATCAGCTGGTCATGTGTCATATAGGATCAAATTCAGAATTGGTTTTTTCAAAAGAACTGAAGTTTGCCATGTTATCGATATTATCTCACTAAGTGTATCAACCCAGCCAATTTAGTTTACTTTCATTTCAGTGAAATAAACAAGGCAATACTAGAAACGCAGCACTTTTATGAGAAAATGCTGTTTAAGGAAGCCATGCGAACAGGGTTTTATGAATTCCAGGTAAGAGGATATTTTGTGTATATATAAGTATATATTATAATACATGTATTATGATATATTATAAGTACATATGAACAACAAATCAGTGTTAAACATTTATAATGTAGAAGTCAGTGTTTATCTCCCCTTAAATGTTTTCAGGCTTTTCGAGACAAGTACAGAGAGTATGAACTAGAGGGAATGCACAAGGAGCTGATCTTCCGCTTTATTGAGGTACAGACTCTGATGCTGAGCCCTATCTGCCCTCACGTCTGTGAGTACATTTGGGAACTCTTGGGAAAGCCCCGAAGTATCATGCATGAGAAATGGCCCGTGGCAGGCCCTGTGGACGAAAAATTGATTCAGATCTCACAGTATGTGACTGATGCAGCTCACGACTTCCGAATTCGCCTGAAACAGCTGCTGACTCCAGCAAAAGGGAAGAAGGTGAAACTGGATAATGCCACGCATGGGACAATATGGATAGCCAAGACTTACCCTCCCTGGCAGAATACGGTTCTGTCCACATTAAAGACTCTTCATGAGGCATGTGGACTATTTGTGTTTATTATTTATATGATGATATTATGGTGTTTGGATCAACACATTTTATTTTTGTTTTTTTTTCAATGAAAAAATATATGGATTTTCCTTTTTAGCAAAACAAAGGCTTCCCGGACATGAAGGTTATAGCAAACGCCTTCAAGGACAAGCCAGAGTTGAAGAAGTACATGAAGAAACTGATGCCTTTTGTGCAAGTAGCAAAGGTAATATATGTAACATGCTGGGTAACATCCAAGATATGGACTAATTATCAGTAATTTAGAGAAATTTATATGAAAATATGTAAAGCACATGAAGTTTCACTTTACAATAACATTTGTTGCATGTTTTTGAATATCTGTTTCTCTAATAGGAAAATGTAGAAAAGAATGGCATCAAAGCTTTGAACCTGACCTCTGAGTTTGATGAAGTGGAAGTCATGAACAAATTCAAGAAGTACATGATTAACACTCTCGATGTAAGACTTGGTTCTAGTTATATGATGTAATCAACAGTTCAAACTAATGCTCCAGAGTGAATTGGAACATGCGTTACATCTGTTCTACTAGGAAATATTTTTGTGGTTTTTTATGTAGATTGTAATTCTGTCAAATATGATGATATTAACTTGAGTGTACTTTTATGGATTATATTATGCATAATAACAGGCTGTAGAAATGAAAGTTCAATACTAGTGCCCCCATACTCCACCCCAATTCAAGAATTAAATTAATATCTTGGCAATGAATTTTCTTGATAAATGATAGGTAGTATCGGTAGAAAAACTTGGTAGTATGAATTTCTATAAATCTAGACTTTTGCATGTTTTGCAGCTGGAGGGAATAGACATCAAATATTCAGATGAAGCTGACGACAAAGTAAAAGAGGACTGTTGTCCAGGGAAACCATTCACTACATTTAGAGAAGAGGTGTGATAATTTTCTGCATAAGCTATAAAGCATAAATTATTGTACATGTTTGTTATTGATCACATTTTGGCGTGCATTTCATTTTACAAGATTTGTCAAGTAATTAACTATTACTATGGTTCATTTTCTGCATTCTCCTTTGTCACTAGGCTAAACTATATGTGTAATTGGAACAGGATGTCTATAATATATGTGCATTAAACTTTATGCTTTTTCAAATTTCAGCCCTCTGTGGCTGTCAAGCTTGTCAATCCTCAGCCAATGAGTGGACTGTTTGAAATCAAGCTCCCTATCTATGAGGGGGACGACAAGACGAAAGTTCTCACAAGGATCATGAAAACTGACCGCTCAAAAATGAAAGGTACAAGTTGGTCCCATTTCATCTCTCTCTCTCTCCCTTCTCTCTCCTCTCTCTCTCTCTTTCTCAGGTTTAAATTGATGATATTTTAAAAGGTATCTTCATGTGGTGCCATAGCTTTATTATATTTTTTTCTTTTGGTAGATATCTGTCAAATAAAACTACTCATGTACGAGGACCCTATCAAGGGACCCAGGACAATTCCAGATATGAATGACATTGAAAAGGGCAAGGTTGTGGTCCCCGACAATGCCACCTTTCAGATCAATGTCCCAAAAGAAACGGTGACAATACAGAGCAATGGAAAGAAGCTGGACCCCGGACTAACTCTGGTGTACATTGTCAACTCTTAACGCAGACAGATTGTAGTGATGTGGCAAATACATAAGGATGCTTTTGTGTCTTGATACCATGAACATTGATTTGTGGAGGAAGTGATTTTAAGCTGGTTACGATTGTTGGGGATTATTTGTCGAGTGTCGGATGTCCTGCTCCACAGCTTTGTGATATTACCAGCACAGAGTTATTTATTGACATGAATATAGAATGTACTAATAAAAATAAGTTAATTCTTGGTGGAAATGCACCATGCGTTTAGTATTAAGTCTATCTTTTTAAGCATATGCATTGTATATTTGAGAAATTTCTCAGATGGTAAAGATTGCAAAATATAATCGAATACTTGGGACATAGGTTGATAGTGTACTCTCGGTGAGTAGCACATTGTCCCTACAATGATTGGCATATCGGTCTTGTCATTGTTAGTATGGGCTTTACGCTTTCTATTCATAGCTACAAATTTAAAGTGTCAAGGGTTGTTTGGTCTTTGCATTTTACAAGGCAAGATTCATAAACATTGAACTTGTCTATTATTGTTAAATACATTGTACTGACCTCATACTTGCCGTAACTTTATTTGGTATCTTATATTTGTTTTCTTTTCTTATAATGCAATTTTAAATTAATTCAAATAAAGAACACAATTTATCAGTATACATATTATCAGAATGTGGTGATTTCATGTTTAAGAAAAATGAACTACGGTACTCAATTCAGATTTCCAGACAAATATTGTTTGTTGTTTAAAGGTTCGTTTGCCTGCACCAAATCATCAATAACTGTATTACAGTATGTAACTACGGGGAAAAAAGCTTATGTGGTCGGATTTTGCTGGTTTTGAATAAAGGAATGTGTTACGGACAGTCTAGAGGACTTGCCACTTGACAACTGTTAGGAGCAATTTCCTGGTGAGACATTTCACGTGTATGAGAAGGAAGTGAAATATACAAGCCTGTACGTTTCAGCTGACGCTAGCATTATATCTTGTTATGTGTATGTCTGATGTATGTATATGTTTGGACCGACACGGTGGACAAAAAAAAAATTACTAACAGCATATACTCTCTCTCTCTCTCTCTCTCTCTCTCTCTCTCTCTCTCCACAGGAATGCAAGGTATCTTTGGATTTAGAGAGAATAAGATTTGATATTCATTTGCATGAGGTAATAATTGACCACACTTTATCACAACAGGTCAGTCGACCTCTAAACTACAATATTTTGTTAAATGGTTGAAAATAAATGTCATGAAGATCATTAAACTTTGACGTATGTACATGTAACTGTAAGTCTGTTATAGCGAACATGTCAATTATTTCTAGTGAGGGAAATACTTCACATTTTTAAGTACACACATTTACATAAGTTTTTTTTTTAAAGAGCTGCGTAGTATAGTTTTTAGCTTTCCCCCGCAGCTTTGTTTTCCTGAGTACTGGTATTAATATTTGCTTCGTTTTATCTCTCTATCTTGACAAGTGTGTGTTTGTTTACTTCGTAATGAGAGAGTTCAGAGCACAACGCCAGCAGTCCTTGTATATGAAAGCGATAATATCATTTGGAGAAAACTTCTCCAAGAAATGAGCCATGCGTTTTCGAGTCGGGGGTATCAAGATAACGGAGAGAGCCTCGCGAGTTTATTAAGGGAGAGTGAAAACTACGCTTGGATACCTCAATTTAGTCGTCACCTCGTTAATTCTTTTCTCAAAACAAGATAAAACCTTCCCACATTGACCCCTGACCTGATCTTGCTTCCTTGTTCATTTAAATTTGGACCCCCTGTTCACAATATACCATTGATACGACTTATTTTCTTATATCGGATCATATTTCCCTGAAAGTGAGCAGGTTGTAACGAAATCTGACGATAATCTTCCTGTTTGTGTGAAATGATGGAACGTACATAGAACAATGGCGTATCTATGTACTTCCTTAACTTAATCCTCCAAACACACAGGTCATGTGTCCTGTATATATGAAATTATATAAGTTTCACTGTAACATTGATATCCGCATATAACATATTATGCTACACGAAAAATCACGCCATCGTTTACAATACTATATCGACAATAACCCCCATTTCAACCCCCCCCCCCCCTCCCCCCCAAAAAAATAATAAGGGATCGGGACATTTTTAATGGCATTTTGGATAAATTGCGAACGCTGAGGGAGGGAAAACTTTTTAAAAAAAATAATACAAACCCATGGACAGAGCTGTTATTCATTGTAGAAATTTAAAATCGGATCTTGTATCAAAAAAGTTTCCAATTCATTATGCAGAGTGTAACATGCTCCAAATTACAATTCCATTTGTGACTTAATATCTTTAGAAAGAAATGTAAAAGGTTAAACTTTTACTTGATATTTGTTTACTTTGTCAGGATGTCATGAGTTCAAAACTATTAAAAGTACAATATTTTTAGTACATTTTTTTATTAAAATTTTTTAAAACGTCGAATGGTATAAACACATATGGAGTGTCCATTACCACCCTAATTTATTGAAATTTTGGTCATCGCAGTTTTTAGAACTAAAGAACAAGCAGTCAATTTACTGCACACTGGCACACACACACACATACAGCTTGGTGTGAGCTGTCCGGCTATGTGTCATGTACATAATGAATCACCGCCCATTACTGATGGAGAGAAAAAATAGTGCGCGCGCATTGATATTCTCAAGTGGCCCTATGTTATAATGTGTCTTGCTTCCTGAAAACCTCATTCCGACTCGCACATCTGTGATTGTGTGGTGTGTTTTATTTCTGTCGTCTAGGACCAATTACATGTAAGTTCATTACTTCATGTCTTGCTCAATAATATACATTGGTTTGAATATTTTTATGCGAACAATATGTTGAGAATGTAGTATGTTGCATTTAATTATTGTATTTGCTCCCTTCTTTATTTGCATCGATAAGCAATGTGCCCATTTCACTTTTGCTTTTATCATTTAACCATAAGGAGATAATAAGACCAGGGGGGTTTAAACAGTAGTAAGGCTTAAAAGATTTGCCGGTTGAATATTTCTTTTTTGTAACACTTTCTACTCGACGAATTTTATATTCACCATTGAAAAAAAAAACCCTCAGACTGTCGACATCTTTCAGGGCGCGGCTATTGATCCATGCTTTGGAGGCGAGAAACCGTTGTCTATATGTTTTGTGTCCCTATAGCTTTTTCCATTCAAAGCGACCACAAACTGTCGGAATTCCAGCATTGATATATAATTATGACTTGGACTAGCATGCATAATTAATGTGTTCTCTCTTTTTGCAGTTTTTATTCATCATGAGTGATAAACCAGACGTTAAAGAAGTCGAATCATTCGACAAGAGCAAATTGAAAAAAGTAGAAACACAAGAGAAGAACCCTCTACCCACCAAAGAAAGTATGTATTTCTCTCTCTCTCTCTCTCTCTCTCTCTCTCTCTCTCTCTCATGAGTCATCGCTGTTGAATGAGATTTTGGAAGCTGATATCAATTGACTTATCAAAACTTATCGGTATTTTGATGTTTTCAAACATACTCTCTTGGTCTGGTTGGTGCGGATGCCGAGCAATTTAAAACGAGAAACCGCGGCGCAGACGATAAAATGCTAGTCGTCTGCACATCTGTCTAACAGAGTGCATAACTCTCATTGAGTCATCATTTCCCCTAACAGATGCATGCATAGTTTAGACAAAGAATGTTCAATTTAGAGAGTGGCAACCTCGCTGTCCGTGTCTTTGTAATGCCAGCGCTGATATTAAAAGATATTGTAGATGCGGAATTTGATCCTTCGTGTAAACTGGCTTTTTAAATATAAACAAATAAAATATATCCACAGGGCGTGACCTCGATCGATAATTTCTCCCGTCGATAAGGCTTGCCACTTGAACTTTCTCTCGACCGCAGATGCAGTCACTGACCATATTTAATTTCTTGCGAGAAGGCTGGTCTTGATAAACACATAATGTAATTATTTTGTCGATAGAGTCCCTCCATCCCGAATTAAAAGAATGATACTATGGTTAAAAAGTTGGGTTTTTTTTTACGCGGTGAACAAAAACAATATGAGAATTATTATATAGTGTTACAATAATGTCTCATTGTTTGCTATACATCGATAGTGGTGTACAATTACATCAGTGGTTGTCGCGGACCGCGCTTTGTTCGGTACAGAGGGCGTTTAATGAACGACTGCATGTGATTCAGACCTGGATGTAGCCATCGCCGTATTGCATAATCGAGGAATAAAATTCAAACAAACAATAAAAGATTGCACTCGCTCTGAAAATTGGAGGCAGAAATCGATTTGTCTCATCACAGAATAAGAATTGAGGAACAAAATCTTAATGGGGGTCTTCTATATAGATTTTGCGGCAAAGCAGTAATTTTGTCTTTGTCTCCTAATGATGCAGCATAGGTTGGTCTTCTTCTTGTGAAGGCGAGACGGAGTGAATATTTATCATGATAACTTAATTTTTGCCTTCTTTTTCCTTTCAGCTATTGAGCAAGAGAAGAAGGGCTAGGGATGAATGCAACATGTGTATAAACTGTGCTTTAAAGAGGGACTCGCAATGACCCTTCTGTTTTTGCTCATTTAATTTTGTAAAACGAATTCCAATTTTTTTTTCTTCTTATGTATGAATTTAAAGAATGCTTGAGAATAATTGTTACATTGAATGTAAGTAAGAAAGGAAGATAGAAAAAAAGTGTACCATCTTCAGTGTATTGTTTTTGTATAATGGGCTGCAACCGTGACCCTGTTGTGTTTTGTACTTTACTGAAACTGAATAAAGCACAACTGTGCGCCATGGTCTTGAGCCATCGGCCTATGTAAAACCTGTCTCGTTTTTGTATTGGGGTTAGACAAACAAGGAAAATTTGGAGGGCCCTTTCCGTCTTAAAGGGAATTAGAGGACACTTTATAGTATGACCGTCTCTAAATCATAAAAACCCACACAGTTAATTTTAACGTACTGAAATCCGTCCGGTTATACAGGAAATATAATATTAATATGTACGTATTTTATGTAGATAAAGAAAGAAAAAAGTATTCAAAGGTTTTCTCGTGTGAGCACTTAATGATATGCATTTTACACAATAGAAAGGGTCGTTTCGGTAGAAGAGTTGGGCAACAAGTTAAGGTGATACAAGAATTTGACCTATCAAACCATGACCCCGGTAAAATTGCTATAATAAATCTGAGGGACTGATACTATAGTCGTAAACTACAACCACACGTATGGGGAAATTCAAATATTTAGAAAATTCGTGTAAAACTTGAAAGGAGATGATTTGCCAAGTGTCTGGATAGTGGTAATATGTGCTTCACAATACTGCGGGTCTTAGCTGGAGAACTCTTGCGGGGAAATTTGCCGCCATAACTTGAACTTACATTTGTTCACAACACAAGATCAAGATATTGTAAATGAAAGGAGCCTACATATTTCTGAAATTTGAGATGTGAATTCTTTTAGTGATGCTTCATAACAATAGCTTGGTATTATATGGTGTTCCAAAGCTTAATTTCAAGATAAATGCGATAAATTTCGTGTTTTAATCTGTCATTTTTAATGAAATCGGCAAAAAATCTAGGACTTTTTGTCGTTTTTGACGAATGAAATACATACAGAATGCCTATATAATCTCCTTAAAAATTACATATAGAATGTTCTTGACCTCTTCTATAAAGTAATATTAAATTGAACATGGGTATCGGGATTACTTTTTGTAGGTTAAGATTTTCAATGAAATGTCAAGAAAGTGTTTTATTTCCTATATACACGTATATAGCCCTCATAGTAGTAAAGTACGGGAAAATGATTCATCAATTTCATTAATGTAGATAAATAAGTATAAAAATATTTTTGACCATAAAATACAGATTTTCTTATATAATACAAAGCTCTCGCGTGGGCAACAACGAAGAATCCGCAAGTCCAAAAACTGCCTGGTATATACTAGTATATACTGCACCGTGCACCTGTCATCAGAAATGTCTTTAGAGGCCATATGGTCATACGGTGCCATTTGCATATTTTACACTTATAGTAATATGTATATATAGGGGATAGTATAAAGCAATAGGTGACAATTATATATCGATTATTGGCAGTGCATATACCGGTTTATTATTATTGCCAGTTGCCATCAATTTGCCGCGTTATCTAAATGATTTTTCTACATTAACCTGTTGTATATTGATCAATATCACCCCCCCCCCCCCATAAAACACATTATAATAGATTTTTCAAAAATGAAAGGTAAAAATGTTCAGTATCGCAAAGTATATTGAAACCGGTGTAATTACGAATGTATTTTTATCTTTTCGCTCGAAATATGCTGAATATGATTAGAACTGTGCAGGATAAGTGCATAAATTAATTTGCGGCTATTTTGATAAAAACCAAAATTATGTCGGAAATGCATTCGAGTATACACAATGCTTGTTGTACATGTATGTATTGTCTATATATTTTAAAACAGGGGAAAATCGATTTAAAAGTGAACTCATGTTAAGCTCGTTAATTAACAATAAAGTTAAGCTCGCTGATTAACAATTAAAGAATGATTAGAATAGGGGTGATGCAACTGGAGATTTATTACCAGATAAATTGCATATGACCTGTAATTTGCTGATGAGTGATCAAGTTAATGGCCTAGTTATAAGTTTACTCACGAGTATCTATATAAGTACCTATCGGCGGTGACCCACGTGTGATTCACATCGATTGGGAGAAACTTGTACACATGTTGTAGACTCAAAACTGTGGTTTTGTGACGATGCTACATGCCTTTCCTTGACCAATCTTGTACGGTGGATATGACTCTAGATATATAAACTGCAAATAACCAATCGTCATGTTTGAAAAGACGCAAGTTACCGACTCCTTTTTTTTTTTTTAATTAGAGCAGCATTAGGCTGGACTTTTAGAATGGATATTGTCTCTAACATGATCTGAAGAAAATGAAACATGTATGCGGTGTTCTTAAAATTCGTGATAACTGTACATTTCTACGCATGTATTGTACTTCATAGTCGTAATACTGGTATTGATTAGTCATATTAAAGACCAAAGTTAGAAAATACTGATACTCTTACCAAAATGTATCTTTGAATCTAAGATTTAAATTATGGTCAGTTACTCAAATTGCACATGTAAAATTTTACAAGTATATAGAAACTATATATAGTCATAATTGCATAATATATATTGAGTATTATGAGGTAATAATTTCGGTCGGGGCGTGGTTAAATCCAATAAAGCCGAGATAGATTTGCCCACGCTCCGATCGAAATTATTATACCTCACAATATTCAAAGAATTAATCCTTATTACATATATTTGAATTATTTCAAATGTAAACTTCAGTTAAAACAACATTATTTAAAAATCACTATTTTTTATGTACATGTAGCAAATGCTATGAATTACTACGCGGCGCAGCCAATACCGTTTTTAGCTCACCGAGACGAAGTCAAGGGGAGCTTATGCTATACCCTCGGCGTTGGCGTTGGCGTCCAGACCTGGTTAAAGTTTTTGTTGCAGGTCCTGTATCTAAGTTATTACTTGTCCTATCTTCACCAAACTTGCATGGATGATGCATGTGGACCTACCTATGGACTTGAAAGACTTGGATCCATGCTGAATCTGGGTCCTAAATTTCAGATGCTGGAGGAGGTTAAGGAGCAGGTTAAAGTTTTTGTTGCAGGTGCCCTTTGATAGCAATATCTAAGTAACTGCTGGTCCTAACTTCACCAAACTTGCATGGATGGTGTGTCATATGAAACTGATGCACTAGACAGGCTTGAATGCTGAATCTGAGCTATGGGTTTTGGATGCTGGAGAAGGTTAAGGTTTTTAGAGCTGCATGGTTAAAGTTTTTGTTGCAGGTGCCCTCTGATGATTATATCTTAGCTACTACTGGTCTTAACTTCACCAAACTTGCATTGATGGTGTGTCTTATGATACTGATGCACCAGACAGGCTTGAATGTTGAATCTGAGCTATGGGTTTCGGATGCTGGTGAGGTTAAGGTTTTTAGAGCTGGTTAAAGTTTTTGTTGCAGGTGCCCTCTGATGATTATATCTTAGCTACTACTGGTTTTAACTTCACAAACTTGCATGGATGGTGCGTCTTATGATACTGATGCACCAGACAGGCTTGAATGCTGAATCTGAGCTATGGGTTTCGGATGCTGGAGAAGGTTAAGGTTTTAAGAGCTGGTTAAAGTTTTTGTTGCAGGTGCCCTCTGATGATTATATCTTAGCTACTACTGGTCGTAACGTCACCAAACTTGCATGGTTGGTGCGTCTTATGATACTGATGCACCTGACAGGCTTGAATGCTGAATCTGAGCCATAAGTTTCCGATGCTGTATGAGGTTTAGTTTTTTGGAACAGGTCACATGTTTTATAGATAATAGCTTAATTGCATATATAGTTGATTAATTATATTATAAATGAAATGCAGATGTAGCTTCAGATGCAGAGCCTGATCTCCATTATCAAAGATGCAAAAAAAAAAATCTCCTACCTCAATCAAACCTGCTTGATAAATAGATGTTTTTGTTGTTAAATGATATAACATGATTCCTATGATAAAATATTGTATGATATGATACACTATTGTTTAATATGAAACAATATGATATCATATGTTATAATGGAAAAAGTTATATGATACAATATGATATTGTATCAATTTATTTTTTAAATTTTATGGTGTGAAATTGTATCATGATATTGTTATGTATAGTATAGTATATTATGATACAATATTGTATAATATGATATTTTATTATTTATTTATTATATATCACATGATACTGTTACATTAGATTTTGTAATATAGAATATTGTATCTTATGATACAATATTGTATATTATATAATATTATATCATACGATATTGTATTATATGATATTGGTTCCTATAATATAGTATTATATCACATGAAATTGTCTTATATGATATTGTTATATTATACAACATCGTGTCATACAATGTTATATAATATGATATTGGATTATAACATATAATATAATATCATTTGTTTTTATATTATGATGTATTATGTGATATGATATTGTATTATATAATACTAAATTGTATTACATATTATGGTATTGTATTATGTCATAAAATACAATTATTCATAACACAATACAATGTCATTTCATATGTTACAATATCATATCTCATCGTTGTTTATTACAGTATTTTATTGTATTATATGATATAAATTATAAATATGATAGGATGCAATATTGTATTTTATTTATTGTATTGATAAACATTGTATCTTATAATACCGTATGAAATGAACATATAATTATCATACCTTTTTTTAACCGATGATATATGATATTGTGTCAAAACAGTATCCATGTATCCAAGATCATAAAGTATGATTTTCATATAATATGATAAAGGTGGTCTCATAAAGGTGATGCCTCATAAAAGTGATGCCTCGTCTCGGTGAGCTTAGTAATCTGTGATTACCTATGTTTCGGCCGGTTATGCTATAAGACACGCCCATTTTGTGTCACTCATGTTTTATGAAGTTATTTGATTTTAGGGTTCAAAATTGATTCATAGTGTTATCAAAGACAAAGTCCGTTGAAAATGTAAATGTACATGTATAAGCACTATAAGATATTTCGAAAAAAGCGTCTACTGCTGTCTACCTTTTTCACTGGGCCACAGAAGGTGTTCTACGGAAAATCTTACGTGTACTAGTATATATATACGATGATAAAGAACATTATAGATATCTTTTATTTTCACGGTGCTTGGCAAAATCTGTGTAAATTGTTGTATTAAAATGTTAAATTCTCTATGTTGTAAACTACAACAAAGAGATCAATTAACTATTAAACATGGGCCGCTTGTTTTTAATAATTAACCTACTTATATAAAAAGGAATAACCGTCAAACTTTTTTTCGATAGCGATTCATCTTCGCTAGCCAAGTGTCCGATTCGTTTTTCTCATCGCCCAATAACGAATCGTACACTTGGCTAGCGAAGATGATACCTGTTATTTAGTTCATTTTCCATGCAGTCCTTAACACCAACACATTCATGCATTGATTCGCTTGATTTCTCCACAAAAATTAGTTTGATTTCGGTTGACAGCTTTATTATAAAAGATCACGGTGGTTGGATTTGGAGACCAGTTTTAGTAAAAGGTTTTCATAATTTGATGTTCAACGCTTCTAGAAAAGGGAATCGTAGATCTATATTTAGTGTTAGGCCTATATGTTTTATCACAGTACGATATTCATCATATGATTCAGTCTTTGAATACTTATCCGTTTTAGTCTTAGAAAAAAATAATGTATATTATTGTTTTTACTTGTACATATCTTTCGATTTGAAACTCTTCGATATTTAAGATTTTTTTCTTCAAAATTACAAACGAAATTTATATGGTAACGGGTGGTTTCGCTCCGATCGCTTGCTCGCCCTGAGAGGTTTCGCGCCGAGTGGTTTCGCCCCTTTTCAATATATGATATAGGTATTATTAACGATCAATGATTACCTGTATTTATCGATCTTAGCAAACCCCAAATAATTGCTAACGTTGTGTTTTATGGAATAATTTAAAATTATCGTGATTTTACGTAATCGAGCCGTCTTAATTAATGCCTTTTATAAACAAATAGTATTGAAGATTTAATAATTAATTTTTTTTTTGTTATTGCTATTTTTATACTGTATATCAACACAATTTGATATAATTATTTGCAATTACTTTGTCTGGAAAATGTAATATTTAATTTATTTAATTTTAATTCTTAAGAACGATTAATTCTTCTACATATATATGATCATTATAATCAGTTTATAAAATATGACATTGGTAATATATATATATATATGCAATGGCCAAATGGACATAAAAAAAATATCATATAGCTTGCAAAATAGAAAATATTCAAAGTCCGATTGAAAATATAATGAATACATTAATTTAACATGTATATGCGAGCATCTTATGGAATTTTATGCATTATTTATATCATTTTATAATCTATCATATCATATAATGCATTATATTTTAGGTACTCACCAACTTATGGCAGTAGAGGCAGCATTCACGAACCATTTCTTCGCTATACTCTTTCTGAATACTGGTTCCAAAAAATACGCCCTAACGAATTCTTGAGATACTCATCATTTAGTTCTCCAAATTAGATCGCAATCAAAGCTATTTATTTAACGGTTTTATTGATGATGGATTAATTGCCGACTAATTAAACTGCTCAGGCGATGTGTATAAAATTATTGTCTAATTAAACTAAATTACTTTCTAAAACATTTAATTTACCACTTATGTATAGATAGAAATAATTTAAATTACATATTAAAAAACCAAAGCAACAAGCAGTGTGTATTGTAGTGTTTATTAATACAATCGGGGCGAATCCACTCGGGGCGATCATGCATTCGGAGCGAAACCTCTCAGGGCGAACAAGCGATCGGAGCGAAACCACCCGGATTCATTTATATGAACGAATTAACAGTATACTGAAAAGCGACCAACACAAAAGAGTTCCACAACAACGTAAACAACTTGCCAGCACTTGTTTTGTTATCATATGGGAGATAAAATAGGGATATTTCAGCATGCGTATTATAGCAAAGGTAATTTTGTAGTTATAAGAATACAGCCCAAGCTTATACAAAGAGCTCATCTTTTAAAAATAGTACATTTTTGTTTGGAATCTGGCAGGAGGATCATTTCGAATTTACTCTATAGAGTTATCCATACCGCATTTATTTAAAACTAACTGATTTAGATGAAATGTAAATATTTTGAATGTTGTAATCAATTTATTCAACATATATTGATTTACAGACGCAAACAGACTCAAATTGAAGACACCAACACCTGATTGACAATGACCTCAAAATTACGAGGACCCAAACAGTAAGTCTTAATTGTGACATGCAAAATCAATGTTCATGTATTCTTAACTGGTCAGCTAAAATACCACCTTGTTGGGAAAGAGAAGCATAAAAGAAAAAAAAAGAACAACTTTGGTGTGTATAATAGTGTTTTGAAAAGCACATCATATAAATGCATGAACATTAATTGGTTTAGCTACTGCAAAGACTTTATTTAATGGTGGTACACACTTTTTAAAAGAGGCAATGTGCTTTATTAAATTTGAAAAGTTTTGTTTGTAAATTAATTGACCATGTTTTTGGTTCTTTATTGTTTATAAGATGGGCCATATAGGGTTCATTTAATAAGTGTTAAATCCATTTTGTCAAAAATATGTTATCATTAATTTCTAATAGTCAATTGAATATTCATCCATCCTACTTGAATACAATAATAAAAAGTTCTCATTAGATTTCTTGTTGTGAGTTGTGCCTAGCTGCCACAAATAATGACAATTTTTTTGATACAGTTTACAGTTGCTACAAAAAGAAAGTAAGAAGCTGCATGGTGATGTAGAAGATCTTGAAAATGCATTGATTCTTCACCAAAGGTTTCAAGAAGTGGATGAAAACAGTGTTAGGGGAATTCTAAGGTTAATAAATATAATTTAGCAAACAGTATTAATTATCAACATAATTACTTTAAGAAATCACTAATTTCAAAATACATGTTTGACATGTTCAAAATTTGTCATTATATACTATGGAATCATCAGATTTCGTGGGGGCCAATTTTCGTGGATTGCTGAAATTTTATAGGTTCGTGGGGACGTTATTTCGTGTATTTTCTTAAACCTACAAAACGAAATGTGACTTTATAACCCTAATATATAATTCGTGGAGGATGTTAATTCGTGGATGAGAGATACCCACGAATTCCACGAAAATTGAGCCACCACGAAATCTAATGATTCCACAGTATACAAAGACATAGAAATAGAACTAAGAAGTTCAAATAGAAGGACGTATTGGAACTATGAAAATGGTGTTATGATTGAATTAGGAACTAAGTTTCATTAAAAAAAAACAAGACTAATGTACAATAAAAACAATTTTATTGTCTCATAGAAAGGAAATTGGTGGATCAAGATGGGAGCATGGCGGTGCTGGAAAGCTGAACAGCTATAGAGGGGTGAAGGATCTAAACAGAGAAAACTCAGAACAGAAGAGAACTGTGTCCCAGAATCCAAAAAGAGATCAAAGAAATGGAGCCCAGCTGAAAGGAAACAGTAATAAAAACTTAACTGTTGACAGTAAACAGCTAGGCTTTACGTATAATGTCAGTGATAAAGCATCAGAAGATACATCTCAAGTAAGTGGAAGAAAGAGAAGAGAGAAGGAGTGTGCTCCAACTGATGAAGGAGACAAGAGAAAGAAGCAGGAAAGGGGAGGGAAGGAGGTACCCATTACTATGGACACCTTCACAGTGGATAAAGTGTCTGACATGAAAGCTAAAGTTTTGGAGAAGGTCAGTTCTAAAGTCATATGGAGAAAGAAAAATTCTGATATTAAGGATATAAGTGCAGAGAGTAAAACTAAATCAGGTGGTGTACAAAATGAAACAAAGTCAAAATCAGCTGTGAAAAAGGAAGAAGCTAGTGAATTGAGAGTACCAACAAGTGATTCTAGCAAAGAGGACAGAAGCAAAACTGTGAAAAGAAAGGACCTGGTGGCTCAGAAGGGCAATGTTAAACCTTCCAGGGAGTTGTATAAAGAGACCAAAAAAGAATCCCCAAAACAAACCAACAGAATCGATCCTGAATTGTTTAGCAAGAACACAACATCTTTATCAGAAGTCTCCAAGGTTCATGATGGTGAAGTAACATCCAAAAACTTCAACTCTCATTCCTCATATTCTAGTCAAAGTTTACAAAAGGAGTTGCTTTCAAAACCAAAAGACAATGGTCCTAGTCCAACAAGAGTGAAATGTGACCCTAGTGTTTACATGTGGATAAGGAGAATGGCTCTTTTGGAGGAAGAAAAATACATTGATATGTTTGCAAGAAACGAAATAGATCTTAGTATATTAATTACATTGGATGAAAAACAACTTGAAAAAATGGGAGTTCTGGCCTTAGGAGCAATGAAAAAACTCTTAACAGGAATAGAGGAACTCAAACAAAAGAAGGAAATCCAGCCAGTTCATCAAGATGAAAATTCTGTTACTGGTAAATCTAGTCCAAAGACCAGAAATACAGAAAAAATGTGTCCAACTACATCTGCTTCTGTAAAAAGCAAAAGTGAAATAAAGTCACCAAAGACTCCAGAGAGTTCAAGAATGAAAGACTCTTCATCTCCATTCTCAATTTCGTCCACAGGAGATGAAAAACCAAAAGATCGTACATTCACAAAGCCTAGTGCTTCTGTAAAAAGATCCAACAGCATATCACAAACATATACAAAAGTGGAGGCTGGCCAGAATTTTGGCAGTGAATCTCAAAGAAATTCAAGGAAATTGGATAGAAATAGCTCAGCTAGACCAAGAGATAGTTCACTGACCAGAGGCAAACCCAGTAAAGGGGTCCTGTTAGCTGACAGGCCACAGAGTAGCAAAGGGAGGAGCAGGAAACAGAAATCTGGTCCAAATCTTCCCAGGGCAAACTCAGCAAAGTCTGCAGATGTTACAAACAAAAAGGCAACAGAACTGGTCAACAAAAAGGCAGAAGAAGGTAAGAAACCTGTAATCTGTCCATATCTTTAGTTTAAGAAGATTTGCTGATAAATCTTAATATATGGTTGAGTAGCATTATAACATGTAGGATATACATGTTTTAAATTGTGGTAGATGGATATCAATTTTGTGTCACCTCAATAATTAATTTTGAAAATATGTTTTGTCTGATAAAATAGGATAAATTATAGAATCCTTTTTTAAAATACAAGAAATGAGCCTCTTTTTTACTTGAATTATCAGGCATCAAAGCAGCACTAAAGAGAAGCAAAATCAGACAGGAGCCATCAGAGGAGAGATTGTTAAAGGAACAAAACAAATATAACAGGGATGAAATGGCAGCAAGGCATATAGAGAGAGAAAAGAAAAAGGTTAAAATTCTGTTGTGAATGAAAAGATTTTTGTGTTTTTATAACAAGAGAGAGAGAGAGAGAGAGAGAGAGAGAGAGAGAGAACACTGAGGTTTTAATGTTACTATAATTTTAATTCAATGATGACAGAGAGAGGAATCATTGGAAAGAATGCAACAAGAGGAAGAAGAAGCAAGACAGAAAGAAATGGACACTACAGAGGATGAGGAAGACTCTTTGGAGGATCTAGTCAAGGTCATCAACTATGGCAACACAGTCAGGCCAACCGAAGGTGAGTAAAACCATTAATGTCATTCTCAGTTCTGAGTGAAAACTTTTTGAATGACGGAACTCAAGGAATGTCTGTTGTGAATCTTAGCTGATGGGGAGATTCCTTTGAGTTCTTCACCTCAGAAACGACCCCTGTATCGACCCAACCCCTCCAAACCCCCACTTAGACAAAGTATGGCTGCTCCAATCAGTTCCCCCTACCTCCATCAGGAAAACCAAGGTTTGTGTAATACATATAGTAGAGTAAAATTGTAAAATTCTCTTTTGAATTTGCTAACATTACAACTATATGAAAAAATGAATAGCGTTATCATGAGTGGTTTGATTTTATTTCAGGTTTTAGTTCCAACAGAAATATGTCCAGTCGACATTCCTACAGCTCCAGAACAAACACCGTCAAAGACATTGAAAAACAGGTATTAAACTTTAAGACTTTTATTTCTATTCAGGCAGGAATCTTGTGAAAGTGGGTCGATGTACATACTTGTCTGTATATATGTCACTGCTATCTACACCAATTTAACACTGCTATGTGTCATTAATATTGTCACTCCTGTCATTCATAACAATGTGACAGTACTTTAAAAGAACTGTAGAGATCACTTACAAAGTACCACTCTCGCTCAAGAGTCTTACATACTTATGTTGAAGTATTTTTTATTCTTGACAATATGTTTAGCCTGCTTACATGCAAAGTATTCATGGGTTAGTCACAAATCTATAGTTTAATTCATATGCAATGCATGTATTTAAAAAAAAAAAAACACAGTAAAAACTATTTATCAATAATGCAATTATGGTATGCATCTATATGCAGTATGTTTGTTTAAAAACAGTCAAAATTGTTGGTTTTTAACAAATTTCCTTATGTTATTATGTAAATAGATAAACACACTGACAAAGAAAGCTCTGGCAGGGGACACAGTCACAATGGACCTGGTGAAAGATCTCCAGAAACGCTTAGAGGAGCTAGAAACTCAGATCAAGAGCCCACCAGATAACTCAGTTGCTGGAAATCGAAGGTCAAAGAGCAGATATGTAGGTCAAGGAGATGCAAACCTTCCATTCAGTGACTTAGAGGGAGGTCAGAGGTCAAGGAAAATGTCAGGGTCACAGAAAAAAGGAGGAGATTTTGAGGAATTAAAACAGGAGAGGAAACAACACCGCAGCGAGCTTCGGCAACTTCAGTCGGAACTGAGCAGAATTCGACACAATGACCCAATTCGCTCTGTTGAGATCAGCATAAAGGATTTAGATTATGATGAGTCTGGTAATTTCTAACATTATATCTCAGACAGGGTAAATACCTTGTAGTATTATTTTAGGCGTACCCGGTAGTTTCTTTCAAATTTTTTTTTATAAGCAAGGTACCAATAACATATACATGTATCATAAACGATACGTGCAGCAAAAATGATACAGATTTTGTATACTCATGTAAACTGTATTTGATATCAGCAGAATGTATATGTGATAGATTGCATACTTTGAATTCAAAACTTTTTATTGATGTTCGATTTACACTGATTTTATAGATGTGATGGGAGAGGGGTCGTTTTCCACAGTTTACCATGGTCTGTACCAGGGATCAGATGTGGCAATCAAACAGCTGAGAGTTCCTCTCTGCCCACAGGACTACAACTACTTTGCTGCAGAGGTATCTATTAAAGACAATACTTAATAACATGGGTTGAACTGATATTCATGCGTGGAGAAGAAAGTTGATACTTGTCACTAAGATGTTTGTGGTTTTAGTTGGAAATTTATATATGGTTGGGGTATTATGCCTCACATAAAATCATGTCACTAGATAAATAAAACCGCTTAAAGAGTTTTGCAAATTCTTATCTGTTTAAAAGTAGATACATAAAAACTATCAAATACATTTTTTGGTAATCAGATTCTGTCAAGATCACCAGTCAATGAAACAAGACACCACATTGTGGTTTTCCTGACTTCCTGTGCCATTTAACGAGAGTGTGTATATATCTGACAGTGCATAATTTGACACTCTATAGGTGAACCTGTTGAAAGACCTTAGACATCCACGTGTGGTGCTACTGATGGGGGTTTGCACCACTGAGCGGCTCCCTCTGATGGTGCTGGAGTACATGGCCAACGGAACACTACACCAGAGGCTGCATGACACTAGCAGGTTGGTCACTTCTCTGGCATGAAAATGAGTATATCTTGATACATATATTGTCTGACCTATGCAAAATGTAATACACCACTTATACCTATATTACTGTAATTTTAATAAACTTGCTCTAGTGTAATGACTTTCCATCAATGTTAAAGAGATAACTTAGTGCATATTATACATTTGCAGCCCAGCCCTAGATCATGCAGAGTTCTTCAGATATGCTCATGACATTGCTCTGGGTATGAATTATCTTCATCAACACAAACCAGCAGTCTTACATTTAGACTTGAAATCAATGAATGTTTTACTGTGTGGGGACAATAGAGCAAAGATAGCCGATTTTGGATTTTCAAAATTCAGGTACTTTTCTTCAAATTCCTATACTTTAATTTTGTGAAAATAAGTGTGATAGTTTGTATAATAGGCTCAGTACTGCCACACTCCTAACAGCACTAGAAAGTGGGTTAAAGGGTCCTGAATTTGAGTCTAGTTGTGGACATTCACCTTATTTTATTACATAAAGAAAAACTCCATGATAAACCAGTTTCTGATTATGTCATTACTGGTAGATCAAGGAAAATCAGTGATGGTTTTATTCTTGTGGAAGTATTATACATTCTTGTATATGTATTTTGTAGACATGATGCAGACCTGAAGGCCAGTAGAGCCTCAAAGTGTAAGCCTGTTCAGGGCTCCCCCTGCTGGATGGCACCAGAGCTACTAGAAACAGGGGACATAACTACAAAGGCTGACGTCTACAGCTTTGCTATTGTCCTGTGGGAAATGTTAACCAGGAAACAGCCATTCGAAAATTGTTCAGTCTATCAGGTTTGCAGAATAATCATCTAATTACAGAGCCTCAAAATCCAAAATGGATATAAGATTCTTTTACTGTGTCTATTACAATCCCTCTTTTAAAGTCAATGGACAAACATGATAAAAGACCAAAAATATAGTTGCATGATGTGAATTATGTGAGATGGATGATATGTCACAATGATTAAAGTTGATTTTAAATTGTGTGAAAAAGGACATAAGATATTTGATGTATTTCTTAGGTGTTGGAGAAAATACGGACAAACAAACGACCAGAGATTCCAGAGTCATGTCCAGACCAGTTGTCTAGCTTCATCAAACAATGCTGGGATCCCCTACCCACAAGGAGACCTCCGTTCAGGGTAAGGAACAAACCTTGATTGCACGGGGACAGGGACAGGAAAAATTGGAGATTATATGTCAAAATTACATTTGTACTTCAAATTTAAGATATCCAAACTGTTTATTTTTTCTTTACTTCTTGCAAGTCCAAAGATGTACTCCCATGAAAATTCAAATTGCAAGTTGATATGTATATTAAATACATCTTAATGTTTTGCTTAGAACTTAAGTTATAGTAATCCAAAATCTTTGAACCAGACAAATTAAATTTGAGAAATTTAAATTTCAGGATATTTTGATCAAACTGGACCACATGACCTTTCCACCTGATTGGCAGGCTCTCTTTAAGGAGGCGGGAATTCCTCCTGTGGCCCTAGAAGATGTCCAATCAGCACGCACCATTATCAGTCTAGTCAGCAACACGTTGGATACAGAAAATGTACGCACACTTGTTCAGGACATCAGAATGTCACATGACAGTCATGTGCCCCCCACAGAGTCCCTGACCCTGTGTATTCCTGAAGACCCTACCCCCCGTCCAAGATCAAGTCTGGATTCTGACTCTTCATGCGATAGTCTTTCACTTTCCAATGGTTTCACAAACAAAAAATTAGAGCTTTCATCTCCAAGTCCAAATCAAGCACCTGTTGTGAGCAGCAGTGTGGATTTAAGTTTAAATTTGAAGGCTTTGAACAGCGAGAGGTCACCTATAGTTCATGATGCAAAGAAATCCATTGAAATCAATGAAAGCAATGACTCAAAGTCACCAATAGAAAAATCATCAAGCACATCTAACTGTCAGCAACACACAAAAACTGAGCAGCAAAATGTAACAAGCCAACAGCAGCAAATCACGACAGATGAACAAAAGTCCACTACACAGAGATCTAGTGTTACTAGGTTGTCACTAGATGCAGAAACTTTAAACAAGCAGAAGCAAAAACTGAAAACCTCTAATGATTTTGAAACGGCTAGAAAAGAATCTCCCAAAGTGCAGAAAAGTCTAGAAAAAAATGCATCTGTTACAAAAGAGAGTGCTTCCAAAACCCCCAAACCCACTCCTAGATCATCAAAAGGTGTTCCACATGTATCACTGCAAGATGAACTAAAGCTTCGATTAAGTAGTGGAGAGCCCCTGAAATCAAATGGTGAGCCAATATTAAAGGAAAATAAAATGGTTCCTGCTTCACCAGGAAAAGACAGTGGTTTACCTCCGACTCGTCAGACTAAAGAAACAGTGACTGTCCAGACTTCTAACTCCATCATGGAAAACATAGAGTCAGGAGAGGAGAAGAAAGAGGATAGATCTGAGGATATTGAGGACATTCCTGAGGAGATTGAGGACATTCCTGAGGAGATAGAGGAGGAAGATGACATAGATGTGGATAGTTTGGATGAAATGCCTCTTCGAGACAGCCTGGAAACAGAGAATAGTGGTCTATTAATGAAACAATCCAATTCCTTCAAAGTGGTCACAGATACAAGCACCAGAGAGAATGTTAGAAGAAGCAAAAATGGGTCCATCCTTGATGAACTTAATTCCAAGTTTTATGATGCAAAGAATGTGAAAGTAATAGGGCAACAGACAGGTTCTCTTTTGTCTTTAGGAACTGCCAGACAAAGTATTGAGGCATGGGTGGATGAAAAAGATAGAATGGACAGTGCTAGAAGTGACCGCTCCAGGAAAAGAACCCCTCCCTCACAGATGATGCCTCCCCCAATACTGATCCCAGAAAACCCACCCCCTCCACCTCCCCCTCCCCCTCCTCCTCCACCACCTTTTTCAAGCCAAAGTCTTCAAGGGCCACCTACTTCAATACAGACTGGATTTTCAGTGGTCTCCCCTTCACAATCTTCTTTGAAAACCTTGGCTCTTCCTTCTACCTCCCCACGGCGTAAACAGCCAATAAAATCTGAGGCAGAGTTGAGGACTAAATTTAGCTCTGAAAATACAGGGTTTATGTTGAAGTCAGTAGAGCTGCGTGAACGAAAGGAACTTCTAGTCCCAACAGATGAACCTCATCCCTATCAACTGAAGGATCTAAGTCAAGTCAGCAAAGGAACCATTTCCTCCATAGCAGACATTCTGAAACAGGTATGATCTATAATAATCATGAGCAAAATAATGTGAATACCAGTATTCAGTGCTATCATACATGCAACTGAGATTACCGGTAAATTGATTCCAACATTAAGAGTTTAATTGGGGGGGGGGGGGGGGGGGGGGGGCAAAATTGAATAAAGAAATGACAAGTGCAACTTCATTATACATGTATTACATGTATATTATATGCATAATTTTTTGCCTTTATATTTTTTAGGCTGTGTCAAGCAGGCGGATGGCTATGAAAGAAGATATGCATAGCCCCACCCACTCTGTTGCCAGTAGTTGGTCATTTGTAGATGATTGACAGCATCATGAAGACACTCCCCTGTTTATGTTTTTGCTAGTCTGTCTTACATTTATTCTCAAATATGTACCACAATGTATTCCTTTCAGTGTATTTGCTAAAGAGAGGCAAGTGCATCCATCCTTGATCTTCTAAGTTTAGATTAAATTAAAAACCTTGTCTGTCCCTCTGTCCAGCTTTTTAAATAATACTCGTAAATCATAAATATTTGTAGTGGCTCAGTTTTCGTGGAATTTTATCTGTAACCCTCATCCACTTATTCCAATTCTCAATTGATTTTAAAATTTGATCTGTTTTCATTATTTATGAAAGTGAGTCCACCAAACTATGTGCCCAGAATAAAAACTGTACCCCCCCCCCCCTCAAACAAATTCAAATAAATTCACAGTAGATTAGTTCTCCATTAATAAATCTCTATTACACTGATATAATTCAGCACATATCAGGCAGGCAATGTCAGTCTACAATTTGCAGGCATATGTCCTAATTTTATCTAATATTGATACATATATTTGAGGACAACACTCATAACTAATTTTATTAACTCATGCCAAAAGAATTTTTTACCCTACTTTAGCACTTCATATACACATTAGTCTGATCAAAGCATTCATGCATTCATTTTCTCAAAATCCTTTCAAACTGACTGTTAGATTACTAGCTAGTTTCAGTGTCAAGATCAAAGTCCTCAGACAACCTTGACCTTCAATTTTATTTTGTTGTGAATCTCAATAACATGCCATTAAGGCATTATTTCATGTCATTATTAATGCACTTATGTTATTGTATCAAGTTGGACATTCCAAAACCTATTGAACATACACAAGTGATTTACACTGACAACATCTAATTTGTTTGTAATGATATGGCAGTTACATGTATAGGTAAAAAGTTACCGAGTGCTGAAGGTAATATATTGTCTACACAAAATAATGTGATTCAAGCAATGAACAATCGTTTTCAGTTTAGTGCTAATAAAGTAATATTGTATATGTTGCCATGCAAGTGTTCTGTGTGTTGTCAAATTTTTTGTCACATTCCAATCTTTACATGCTATTACATGTATTTTAAAGTATCTATGTTGTGCAGTGTCATAATGTCTTAAATTGTCACCATTTTCATACACAAACTTTAATTAAGGTATTGTGATGTTATTTTTTATACTTGTGTCATGGAGTGCAAGAATCACTTTTTTTTTTTAATTTTTGGGGGGTTTTAGCACAATTTTTGTTTGTTTTGGTTGAAGAACACTTTATAGAACTGCAGTTTACATGTATGTATGAATTATAAAAATACATGTAGTTACAGAGTTTAAATTAAGATTATTTCAAGCATAAAACATTAATAACACTTAATATGTTAATAGATAGATAGATTTTTATTGTAAAGAATCAGGTAGTCCATTTAAAACAAAAACAATCTATATAGAAAATTAAATGTATTTACTTAAACATTTATTATAATTTATTTACATGTAGTAAATATAGTAGAGATACATGTAAGTAATATAATTATCTACATAGTTATTTAACTATTTACCTAAGGTAGTTTACTTGGTTCTGCTTGAAGCTTGCGGGGTGTAAAAATTGAAATTCTTTTGAAGTGATTAGATTGAAATTTGATTTATGCTACGACCAGTAGCTCCTTTATTTCAAATATAAAACTTGTAAGAGAGTGAAAATCTTGCCATTGCAAGCCAATGCTGACCTGCATTCCATCAATTTTAAAGGCATAAAGAGCTGATCAACATTTATAAATAGCAAAGAGGGGCCATTCTTTGAGAGCAAATATGAATAATATTAATATAATATATAAAATAATTCAGCATCCGTCCTTGTTAGCCAATTCTAGCTCAGGGTTATATATTTACATTGTTATTAGTTATCAATGACTGTACGTCTCTTGTTGTAATGTAATACTGTATGTATAGTATAGACTGCAGCAAACAATGTAATCAATTTGATAGGTACAAGTACTGTTAAATGTATTGTCATAGTTGTTGTAATTTGGTAACTGCAAGTTTACTGTGAATTTATTATTTTTACCTCTACAAAACAGTCAAAACTGTTAAATTGTTATTTTTACTTAATAGTTATATAATTTGTTTTGTCTTTGTTAAAAGAAAAAAGAAAAAAGAATATTGACTCATATCTATAATGTATGCATGGAAAAAATCTGCCGAACAATATTTCTCCAAAATAATTTCACTAAATAATTCCAGTAAATGTTCATATCAAAACATTTTTTTGTTTAGGATATGTCATTCAGCCTACAAAAATTTCCGCTGCAACAGGCTGAAGTATGATTTTTTTGTTTTAACAGTACATTATATTGATAGACATACATGTACAATGTATTACCATTTTAGAAAACATTTAGTTAGTTTGAGTAAAGTAAATCATTTGTAAATTTAAATCAAACATGTAGCTTTTAAATAGTACATGTACATGTTTTTAGAAGTTTATTTTATTTAGATAATTTTAAGAGCTAGAAATTTTTAAAATAATACCTGAATGTAATTATACATGTACGTATATGCCAATCTCAGATTGTATCTAACTTTTCTTAACTAAAACAGCAATTATATACAATTTTTGTGTTAATTCACCTGCACATTTTTAAATTGAGTTTCTCTTTTCTTCAAATACACTGTGATACTTTGTGATGTATTTTTTTCTTTTACAAAACACTTTTTCTTTTTTAAAATACTTTTAATTCCCAACTTATGTAATTATAAATATGAAAAATATTACATCAAATAAAAATAACAAAATTGTTTTAATATGTGTTGTTTTTATTATAAGGTAATTTTGTATTTTTTGGCTACATTTTGTATTTGTAAGAAGGGAAAAGAAAATGATTTGATGACTATGAATGAAATGAATCTTTGATGACTAAAATACATGGAATTTGTTTACTAGTTTAATAGTGTATTTTTCCACCATTCAATCGCCGTGAAGCATTTTCCATCTTTCGTGTGTCTTAATTTTTTTTTGCCCAATGCACGGGAAAAGTTCCTCCAGTTGGCCTATATATTTATTCATATATTTCATTCATATATAAATTTATACATATATATCATCAATATATACGTGCCCTCAATATTTAAATCATGTTAGATGCTCCCATGGTAAACCAGTGGCACCCTTATGATTTCCTGTTGCATCTGGCTCTGGTATACATTTTAAGTTTGTAATTTCTACCATGTCCCTCTTGCATATCAACACACTTCACAATTCACTGTTCATTTCCCCTTGTCTATTTCCGGTGTATGTTGTGGGAGGAAAACGGTAGCATTTCCTGTTTTGTTAGATACCAACATTTTTTGCTGGCTTTGACATCCTTTATCTGTGTGTGTCATCCTGCCTTTGAGCTGAACGTTAATTTTCATGTTTGTTCTGTGTTTTTTGAAGCAAGGTGTAAATTTCCCGTTGTGTGAGCGATAAAGGTCTGTAGATATTTAATCCCAGACAGAGAAGGGGAACTGTAAAAAAATAAACAGCCAATATAAATTAAAAACATAGTACCGTGTATCCGTTAATTTTTGCATTGATCTAATTTTCGTGATCTGACTTTTCCTCGCAAATTATAGAAAACACAGGTATCATATTCTGTATTTTTTTCTTTAATAATTTTTTTAAATTGCAAAAAATGACTAATACAAATTAAAAATGCTGCACATTTTCCCTATTTTCGCAAATTTTATGACCCGAGAAAAAAAAAGGAAAAATATAGGTCATTGTTATGCAAAATTAGAGTTTATGGGATTTAGAAATGGTATATTGTTCAACTTTAAAAATATGAACACTCAGCATGTCCTCCCATTAGTATTGATGGGAAATGCCATCCATGTTTTGGGGTAAGTAAATTCAAGATAGTAAAGCATCAATTTGATTAAAATATGACTGAACAGAATTGATTGTCATAAAGTACCTGACAAGGAATGGCTGAGGAAAGCAAATATGTGTGTGTTTGTTGATATAGTCTAACACCTCCAGTAGATTCTTCAGTAGAACAGATCTGCGGGGCTTGTCAATTTTTGTCAACACAATCTGAGGGTAGCAAGATAAACATACAATGTTTTACATATACATGTACAAATGTACCAGGTAACCTGATTAAAGAAGATCCGTGAATATTGATTTTAAACTGAATTTACTTGACAAAAGTAACTTTTAAACTCTGACTTCAAATTCCCTTCTGCCTTGATCAGCTATCACATGCATGCATCATTACAATATTTAATAGCAGCATATTAGAATTGGTTACTGGTGACTTGAAGCATATAGATTTGCTGACTTACAGCATACCGGTAATACATGTTTGATCATAATGCCACCTTACATGTATAGCTCAGCTAGACCAATACATGAAAATTCATTACTAAATCTAACAATATAGATAATGCTAACTTGTAGCAACAAATATTGTGAACCAACTTTAATACGTGGCGACTTTATTTCATGATTAACTCGAGATATACTGACTTGCGACGGCTTATTTTCACGACAAAAGGCAACCATACGTCAAGAACTGGTTTGCAGTGAGAAATATTCACGTTGACCAGGCTCTTGTAAAAATTTCTAGCACCCAAATAAAAGTTGGTTCACAGCAATATAAAATGAACTTTATATCAGAGAATTAAATGTCCAATTATTACAGCATATGGTTTGGCTAAATCTTCCATCATCCTCAGTCCTTCTTTATCCACATCACACAATCCCATCTCACTGTCTACCAGTAAAAATGATCTACACAGCCTGAAAAGAAATAATTCTGTTACAGTTCACATGGAAATTCCACTGTTTACACATCGAAGCCACCAAAATGTAGCTCATAGTCCAGTATTTGAGAAGACTGAGGAAGATAATTGGTGTTTCTTTCATCTCACTAAATTTTACAATGAATATAACTTACACATTCCTTGTCTTCAGGTAGCCATGCATGGACTTCATGTAATAGGTAGGCATTTTTTTCCCATAGCCTGGCATATCCACAAGGGTGAAGAGTTTTTTTACTTCGAAAAACAGAAGCGTTTTGGTCAACCCCTATTGAAATATCCATTCATCTTCACTAGTTAAGCTCGATATAAATTCTTTAAGGTAACAAATGGGATGATTCTATATATTAATATTAAACACTCAAATTACCACACAAATAGATTGATTCTCTTTTAAATTTCACACTTAAAGCTGAACACAACTCATAAATAGGCACCATCACACAGGTACCTGGTATATAAACCCTTCGATTCAATTACACCCGATTGCATACCTGAAACTCGTGGCCGATGTGAAGTATTCCTTTCGTGGTCTTTGGATTCTATGCATTTATTTCTTATTCTATGTGCATATTCTTTTTGTAAATAATGCATTGAACAATTTATTTAATGTTCATATTCTCCTGGCTTGAAAAAAGTGCATAAAATTTGGTAATTTCATCACAACCGAGTAACACGGCCAGGCAAGATGTATGTTCACACAGGTAAGACCTCTACAGCAAAGTACTCTGAACTGTTTAGAGGTTTATATATAACCTTATATAAGTGTTGTAGGGACAGCAGTGATGAATGAGAAATATGGTAGACAGTGCCTATTTACGAGCGGTGTTCAGCTTTAAAATACACGTGTATACTTACAGGTTTTTTGCCAATCTTGATAAAAGGACTGTTTTTAGAGTGATTAAACAAAGCACTGATTAAAGAAGACTTCCCAACATTGCTTTGGCCAACAAATGACACCTGTAATGAAATTTCGAATTCATCTTAAAATAATGTTTTCAGTTTGATTCAATTGAGATTATAATTGCAAGAAAAAGAACATTGTAAAACACATTTACAGTCAAACTTTGTAATCTCGAATGAGATGGGACTTTTGAATAAAACTTTGAGATATCCGGGTATTCCAGATATCGGGGGTAAAATACAAAAAATAATAAGCGGTTGGGACTTACAAATCACTTCCACATATCCATTGTATTCGTGGTACTGTGGAATCATTAAATTTCGCTGTGGCTCAATTTTCGTGGAATTCGTGGGTACCTCTCATCCACGAATTTACATCCTTGACAAATTTATAAATTAGTCTTATAAAATCATGTGTCCTTATGTTGGTATAAAAGATTACACGAAATTATGTCCCCATAAACCCGTAAAAGTTAACCAATCCACAAAAATTGGCCCCCACGAATTTTAATGATTTCACAGTATCCGTGTTTGAGATATCGAAGTTCAACTGTATATCTTTACATGAGCTTTGCACCTACTTCAGGAATGTTCTGCTCTGGAAGTCTCTCTAGTGAAACCACAGACTTGATCATGGTGATTTCACGTCCTGCCTTCTGTTTGAAGAGTTCATGCCCCTGTTCTATTTCCCTCAGGGATGGATTGAATACCTGGTAGTTTTCTTTAACAATGGGAATTGCCACCAAGTCTTGCAGGTCTTTTATGGGATTCACACTCCATGGATCTGGGGAAGTCTGATTGGAATTCGCTCGAATACAGTTAATTGCAGCACATCGCGTTTTGGTGACATGGAAGCCCAGGTTTTGAAATAATGAGAGTACTCTGGTCATATTAAAGCTTAAAATTTACAATGACCATTCAAGGAATGATTCTTCAATTCTTTCAAATTAAGGTCAATATCTGCACCTGAAAATTTACAAAATCAAATATCAAAATACATGTGTATACATTTTGGTCAACAAATGTATAAATCAAATTGCCAGTAGAATGATTATCAAATAATGAAATAAATTTAGAGCAACTGACTACCGGTAGTTCTAGCAGATCAAGACTCATAAATAAGCAACAGCAGACAGGTATATAAACCCTCTGATTTTGCTACACCTGATCGACACATGACACTCATAGCCGACATGTAGCTTTCCTTAATTTGTCTTAAGAGTTTACAGTTTAATTTCCTTCTTTTTATATGTGCATATTCTGGTGTACTGGTGTGCAACCAGTTCTCGCCGAGTACTATTTCTCGCCAGTGCACTGTTACGTCATTTTATCAACACATAAAATAATATACGAAAAATGACGTAACAATGCACTGGCGAGAAATGGTACTTGGCGAGAAATGGTTGCACGCCAGTATGTTATTTAAAATATTTGCATTGACCTGTTTATTTGAGGTTTATTTGAGGTTACTTTTCTCTTGGCTTGGAATACATGTAAGTGTGTAGCATTTGATAATTTCATTGTGACCAATAAGTAACATGACGATCAGTGATCGGATGTAAGCTGACCTTGTGCATCCACACAGGTGAAAACTGTACAATTTTAATTAAAATGATTCAGAAATACTTTGAACGTTTATGAGGTCTGCCACTTACATAAACGATGTAGGGCAAGCAGCAAGGATAGAGAAATATGCCAGACTACCTTTTATGAGTCCTATTCAGCTTTAATACATACTACAACTTATTTAACAATACTCCCCCAGAAAATATTTTGTGCTTTTTGTTTTTATTTTTTGTCAATATAGTGTTTAAAGCATAGAAGTCAGCAGGATTATATTATCATGGGATTGGTCTATAAAGCCCAAGTCACCCTCTCACGATTTAGAGCAACATGAGCTATTATGAGTGTTGGTGGGTTATAACATGACAAAATCTCTGCGAGTTTGCAATAGTGTTTGATGACAGGGACAAATACAAATACAAATATTTTATTGGCACAAACACAATTACAATAATTGGCAAAGGCCCAATGAATATATAAGAACATCATTGTATGTTTACAATAGTTGCATGTACAGTATATATATTTTTACTGATCTATATAGATCAGTTTAACATTTCCTTAGACTAATTGACATCTGTGTTCAAAGCAGTCATTAATGAATTTAACAGTAATATTTAAAATAGTATGTATTTCACTATTTAAACATACATGTAAAATGTATCTTTCTTTGTCCAAGTTATTGGCAATATTTATTTTACTTATCTTATAAAAATTACTAAAATAGCTGTTCCTTAGATGAGAATAGGCTTTACATTGAAAAAGAAAATGAGTTTCATCTTCAATTGCACCAGTTTTACAAGCATTACAATATCTTTCATTCCTAATTGTGGCATTATATCTACCACTTTCTATTGCAAGTTTATGTGCACTTAATCTTATTCTACTAATAGAGGATCTCTCAGATCTTTTCCTGAGTATATCAACATAAGGACTTCTTTTTCTCATATATAATTTTTGAAAAAATGAAAGTTTTTCTGAACTAAAAATTTTTGATGATTGCTCTTGGATACATTGGTCAATGATTCTTTGCTTTATGTTTGGTAAAAAGTGTTGGATTGTGCTTTTATAATTACTAATGTTTGAGAATCCCAAATTGTCTAGGATGCCATAAATTTTCTTAGTCCAGGAATTGGAATTGATCGTTCCCTGATATAATTTAAATGCCAAAGAATTAGATGTTATCAAGTGATTCCAATATTTAATGCTTGAGAATGAGATTTTAGACCAAAGTGGTAACCTGTTTAATTCTGCCAAACAACCAGCATTAGATGCTTTGCAATGTAATCCAAGTATATCTTTAAGAAATTTTACATGAAATTTTTCGATAACTGAAATATCTTTCAATGAGAGATCCACTCCCCATATTTCACAACAATAAAGAAGTACAGGAAGTACAATAGAATCAAAAAGTTTTTCTAAGAGCTTACATGGATTATCAATACCAATTATTTTTTTCATTTTAAAATATGCTTTTCTGGCCTTTTCAACAAGCACAGATGTTGCTAAATTAAACTTCCCATTACTTTTCAATACAATACCCAAATAACAGTATTTTGATACAACTTGCATAGTATTTCCATTGAAAGTGAAATTGATGCTTTGATGTTTACTATTTGAGTTAAAAACCATGATTTTAGATTTATCAACATTGACTTGTAATTTCCAATTTGAACAATAGTTGTAAAGAATATCTAAACTAGTTTGTAAACCACTTTTGCTCTCTGATAAAATAACAATATCATCAGCATAAAGCAGACAGTTTACATTGAGATTATTTACATGTACAGGTTCACATTTTACATTTTGTTTCAAGTCACTGACAATACCATCAATAAATATATTGAAAAGTGTAGGGCTAAGAACATCCCCTTGTTTGACACCACATTCAGAGTTAAATATTTTACCTAACCCATCAGAAAATTTTATCCTACTGGTTGTGTTGCTGTACATGGAAAAAAGAATATTAAATAATTTTTGAGAAATATTAGAGTTAAGGAGCTTATAAAATAAACCTTCTCTCCATACAGTGTCAAATGCTTTTCTAAGGTCAATGAAAGCAGCATATACTTTTTTACTTTTATAATGGTCAATGATAGTTTTTATAGAGAACAAGTGGTCTGATGTTCTACAGTTTTCTTTGAAGCCAATTTGATTTTCACTTATAAGTGACATGGACTTTACAAATTCAAGTAACCTAGTATGTATTATTCTATTGAAAAGTTTTCCAAGATTTGAGGTAATTGATATACCTCTGTAATTGCTAGGGTCAAGCCTATTTCCAGATTTATATAACAAAACTAAATAACTCTCATTCCAGCTTTGAGGAAATGTACCAGAATTTAGTATAAAATTAAACAATTTTCCCAAAGAATTTAACATTAAATAACCTCCATGTTTTAACATCTCATTTGCTATCATATCTGTAGATGAGCTTTTCCCATTTTTCAGAGATTTTAAGGCAGTTTTAATTTCATTTATGGTGATTTCTGGTTCAAGGAAATTGCTATGGTGTAGTTGATTTTTCAAAGCATGAAATTTTTTAATATATCTTTATGAAACTCATTAAGATTGTTGTCAGCTTTATTGAGGTTTGTAAAAAATTGGTAAAATTCTTCAGAATTAACTTCATGAGACGAAACCTGTCTTGTGGTAGATTTATCCAGTTTGTTCAATAATTCCCAAAATGATTTAGGATTATTGTTAATATTTTTGTAAATATCATTACAAATTGTGTTTCTATAATTTTGTTCCTCAAATTTACATAGTCTTCTGTATTTTGCTTTATATGTATAAAACATTTTCCTGTATTCACCATTGAATGGGTGTTTGTTAAATTTCAGTTAAATTTCTGCTCCAGTTCCCCTCCACACCGACACGAGATTAGAAAGATGATTTATTTTTAACACAACTGTTGGCAACACCTGTATGATGAGTGTATGACAGAACTGAACTGAAGATTTTTCCCCATTGGAATGTGCTTTCATAACCTACAATGTACTTGGGCGATTGAACTCAATGTGCACTTATCCTTCATGCTTGAGCAAATTTATTCCGTTCTAAAGAATGGCATATGCTTGTCATTCACTTTCATTGGAAGAAAACTAAATCATACTCACCCAAGAACCTCATACATCACTTTTAAAGCATGAAATTGCTGTAGATTATCTTTTAAAAAGTTAATTTGTTCTTGATTATGGAAGCAGACATCTTGGTTTCGTTGAATTTCGAACCCGACCATTATAAGTACAACGCATTTTTATATCATTTGTTTCACCACTGTCACCTCAAAAGAACTAACAAAACTATACATAAACTAATCAAAGTCACTTTAAAAATTATTTTATGTTATTAATTTACTATTATAAAAAATTGAATAAAATAAAAAACAATATCCATAAGAATTTATTGCATATTGGAAAAAAATTTGAGTTGATAATGTACATGTGTAAAAATAATTACCAGCTAAACAACAAGCAGAAAATCATATCATGTTCCAGATAAATGCGCATTTTGAATTTTAATATGTTTACAAAATGTATACCTGTTTAATCATTTATCATAATTGCCAATAAAAAGGGTGTTAAGCACTAGTTTAACAGATATCATCATACATGTATACCCATCCATAATCCTAGGTATTTTACGATTTTAACTTGACATATGTGACAAACTATATATAAAATAATTTAACATACATAAGAAATAATCCAAAGTAATATAAAAGCTAACAGTGAAAAGCTAGGGACAAGCAATTTTGTGTGTAATTAAATAAATGTTATTATACTTATCAAGTCCACTTTCCTGTGAGCATGATTTCTTTTCTGATTTTTCTCTGTAATGATATTTTACTAGTATATCACAGTAATAATATGATAATTATATATCCATTGTATGTGTAAAAAGAAATTACAAGGTTTTAAATTAATTTTAAATTTTTCATAAAAATGAACATTGGCTTCCTCCCCCCCCCCCCCCACCCCCATTCCAAATTTCTCAATTCAAAATTCAGTGCATGCATGTGTACATTATGACTAGTTATGTGGGTGTTAATTTACCAAGGCACTTAATTTTTTATTAAAAGCAAGAATACATACACTGTATGAAGATATATACATACAAGTACAATAACATTTTCATGTATGTAGAAAATAAATTAAAGTACATGTATTGAATGCATAAAATTGTTTTTTGTACTCATTGTATCTGAAAACTCACCAGAAAGAAAGCTAAGGATTTTAATTTGTACATAAATCAGCATCATTTTACAAGAAAAGGAATAATTGAGTATCCATTACATCAAAAATGTAAATAAGACTTCTAAGTAAGCTTTTGAGATTCAGCTGAGTACTCATTTACAGAAAATGAGAATGTTTCACAATTTTGATGAAAAATTCAGTTAGATACAAATTATTTTACATCTTCAAATTATCATTCACTTGTGAAGCTGAATTACCCATAAACGGATGTTAATAAATACAAATTGATGTAAAAATTTTAGGATATAGTGTATACCTGGTATATATGAAAATGTTTTCAGCAAGTACAGTACGATAAACATGAAAATTTACAATGACATCATATTCGTGGAATAGGTAAACAAAATGAATGCCTCGTCACAATAGCTGATAATCTCACAGGTCATGAAACGTTTACGATTCCTAGGATTGCGGCATACGTTCCGGTGATACA
This sequence comes from Magallana angulata, assembly GCF_025612915.1. Classification (NCBI taxonomy): domain Eukaryota; kingdom Metazoa; phylum Mollusca; class Bivalvia; order Ostreida; family Ostreidae; genus Magallana; species Magallana angulata. Next base: position 31,074,963 of record NC_069117.1, on the reverse strand, counting down.
ACCTAGAAGTCCCAACAACATAATGGCCACATCCTTCACAATGATTAACACGGAGGGGCGATTGCCCTCTGCCGATAATGTTAACAGTTCAATGATCGGTGGAAATATCAGAGCCAGCGAACTGCTGGCCAGTGCACCAATCAGAGCTATCAGTAAGTCCAGATGTGGAATCACCATGGCTATTGCACCTAAAAACAGACAATAACTGTATCATATTTTCTTGAATTTTTTTAACATTGGACATTCAAAATAAAAACAAAGAAAGAATCACTTTCTCAATAAATTTGTGCCAAAAATAAATCTTCTTTTAAATTTGTTTCCCCTCAAATATTTCGTTTGTTCCTGTACCTGATATATAATTTAGGCTTGCTTCACTTACTTGACAAAACTTTTGAAAAAAAGAAGGACAAAAGTTTTTGTTTAAATGATAATCATTCATAACTTCATTGTATTTATAATCAATAAATGCTCACTTCTTCTCTCCTTTTCTTACTGAGATCCAAACTCAATTTGCGCTGACATTAAGCCTATAATAAGTTAAACAAAACATACATACCATACATATACCTATGTTAAAGGTACTCACCTGTAAATAAAATAAGCAAAATTCGAAAGACGACATTGCCGACAGATTTGGCTCTGGGGCTCGAGAGTCTGTGTTCTATTTTTGGCCACAGTATATTAACAGGAACATAAAATTGAAGTCCATAGGTGACAAACACAGACACAACGAAGGTTATCTTGGTCAACCGTGATAACCTACAATGAAAATTTTTTTTAAAAAACATTGTTGAACTCCCTGAATGTACATGTAGTAAGCTTTTGACAAAGGTTAACATAAAAAATATGGGTTATGTATAAACATCTTTATAACACAAAATCATAAATGTTTCACTTGAATATCATTTTTAAAAATCATGTTCATGTACATGTATATGAAAACACATGATCAGTCTCAGCAAGATTCGGGTTTGGCTATGGTATGTGGAAGGTGAAAGCTCTAGTTCCAATATCATTCCAGCCAAATTTTCTGTGAAAATGTTTTTGGGGCATTACCAGGTATTAACAACCATATCATTACAATTAAAATGTACACTCCAGGAAAACCAAAAAATTCAAACAAAACAACTTGTAAATAAACTCCCTGAAAAAAAAAACATCTTCGTTACTTACATATCTACTGCTGGCAAATTTAAAGTGATGCTCCCTAAAACATGGTCTCCATACTTCAAGTATCCCAGAAACCCGATGGCAATGTACAGAGCTATGACAATGGTCATCCCCAGGGACAGGAGTCCGCACCTCCTGCTGAAGTCCCACTCATCAGCTGCCTTGTTCTTCAATGGCATCACCTGTAAACAAGGTAATGACACTCAAATATCACAAGCTGATATACAGACTCTTCGATTTGATTTTCTTATGAGCATGGAAATATGCCACCAGTAATTACTGCATTATAAAGCTCATCTTAATAATTGTTTTTTTATGATTATTTGCTACATTTCTCAAGTCTTTGTGAACAAACCTCCTATTTCTTTTACAACTTTGATTATAAAGAGTTATTGCACTTTCATTACAAATAATATATTTCATGACATTTTGCATTCTATCAGTAGGCATCAAATTGGAACATTTGACCTGAGAATTTTCAGTGCAATTAATTGTTCAATCATTGTAAAAGTGTATGAGCGAATGAATTTTCTTTATTTTTCATTAAAATGCTGTTAGACCTTCCTGTACATGTACAATGCATAATAACCAAGAACACAAGTGCTTACCAGACCAATACCCTCAAAAGCGTACACAGCAGTTCCAAAATACATGGGCATGTCGTACCAGCCCAAAAACGCAGGCCTTTCACTCTGAGGCGGAGAACCTTGGACCACGTAGTACAAGACAAAGATAAGGCCGGCAAAGTTGAGGAAGTTAGCGACGTAGGAGAAGTAGGAGAGTCCATGCAGAGTCTGTATTGTGGTGCAGTAGATGATGACGACAATTAGCTCGATCCCCATGATGATCAGGTCGAGCTCTCCATTCTCCTTGTTGCTACCCAGTAACACCTTCAATTTACATTAAAAGATTGTAAGTGATAAAACCCAGGCAAGACATTTCAGGGTTACTTTAACTCGCATATGGAAAAAAAATATTTAATAGTCAAATGTTTGATAGCACATAGGACATGAAATACTAATTTTAATTTTCATTTATAGGGTACAAGATTAACATTCAATATACTGAAAGCAATCTTTATGTATTCTTTGATATATTTTCCTTCAAATTGTTATGAAATAAATGTACTGGTGTAAGTGGTGTTGATTGAAAACTGAAGAAATAGGCATTTCAAATTAGACAGGATTAAGATGGAAACAGGGCTGCATGGATAAGAGAGGAGTTGATCAATTAACCAAATATATGGTTTTGGGAGCATTTACAAGCATAAGATTTGAACATATTCCAGGATTGTGAAATGGGATGTAACACAGATAGAGTATTGATCTTGACAAATGGATACATCAGACACAAAATTGCGGTAATGTGTAGAGTGATATGACAAATTATGAAATGTGAGTGCATGTAAAAATATCAACCATTTAGTTCATGCCCTGAAAATGTGTTCAAAAGATACATTTTAATGAAAAGATAGAAATTACAGGTTGCTTAAATAAGAATTTGAAATTGAAAAGACAAAGAGAAACAGAACAATAAGAATTTAGATATACAAATGTATTATGTGTATTTTCTCATACACACGTATGGTGGCATATCTCTGCCCCTTGTGTGCAAGTTATTTTTGTATCAAATATGTCGACATTCAGGATAAATATGTTGACATGCAAAATAGTTATGTCAACATGCAACATAACTATGCTGACATGCAAGAAAAATGCAATCCTATAAGAATTATAAAGACCCCCAAAAATCTCAAATATCGTCCACATGTGACATCCCACTACTTATTAATGTCGACATGCAACTTAGTTATGCTCACATGCTACTTATCTATAGAGTATCTACAAGCAGCTTAGTAATGATCACATGCTGCTTATTTATGTCAACATGCAAATTAGTTATACTGACATGCAAGTTAAATATGTTGACATGCAACTTAGTTATGTTCACATGCGAGATAAATATGTTGATATGCAACTGATAAAATGCATGTCAACATAACTAAGTTGCATGTCGACATAAATAAGTTGCATGTCAACATAAATAAGTTTCATGTCAACATAAAGAAGTTGCATGTTTATGTAAATAAGTTGCATGTCGACATATATAAGTAGCATCCAGCATCTTGGATGTCACATGTTGGCGATATTTAAGATTTTTTAAAAGATTTTTTTAATAACTCTCTTTTGATTGCAATTTTCTTGCATGTTAACATAGTTATGTTGCATGTTGACATAACAATCTTGCATGTCAACATATTTATCTTGCATGTCGACATATTTGATAAAAAAATAACTTGCACACAGGGGGCAGAGATATGCCACCATACACACTTAAATAAGATCCACAAAAGAGGATAAGACGACTTCTAAGTCCTCTATTTAAACATAATTACCTGTCTAAAATTTTGGGCCACAAACACAATATAAACACAACAAAACCCTAGCTGTGTCACAATCAGGAAGACATTGATCATCACTCTGGAAACAACAATAATATTTCCAACTACAATAATTTATTTACACATAAATTAATAGGGAAATATTTATCAAAGGTACAAAAGATAACTTTACACTATTCCTTCTTTCATTATACATGATGTATTACTTTGATCCTCAATAATTAGGTATACAGGTACTCGGATGAAAATATTAAATTTCCTGATTTAAACATTTTCTAAAACTTTTCCATTCATACAAAATTTCCTTTAATTTAAAACATTTCTTGTTAAAGAAAAAAAAAACAAACACAAGACCTTTGACCTCACCTTCCTGCATTTTGAAATTTCCGAAAGAAGATAGGTCCAGTGGCCAGACAGTTCTCCACAACTCCTGCATACCCCAATCGCTCACCCATGGATCTACATGTATTCATAAATGCATTAATAATTCCATATTAATATTTCACTAAAATTTACACCGGTAGTAAAAAATTACCAATCAATTAATATATGACAATGATTGCTCTCTCACATAGAATAAGCTCATGTCTGTCACCAGTTGGAACATTTCAGGGAGCAAGCAGACCCTTGCCCCTGTATATTTTAACAAGAACTTGGACTTTGGGTTGTTGTATCAAACAGCAATATGATGTAGACCTGTCTATTTCATTGCTGGCCACTCAGTCGTGACTCTGATATGTCTGGCTTTTGAGCTAAGACTGCACAATCTATGCATATTTCACTCGAAACCATTTATCTTGTTTTGGTGAAAGAAATACCGTATATCCAGGTTTTTTTCCGCATGTCACAAAATTTGCGAAAATGGGGAAATATGTAACATTTTCAATCTCGTCTGTTAATTTTTGCGATTTTTGAAGTACTTATGGAAAATTATACGAGATATAATTTCTGCATATAAATTTGAAAGAGATCGCAAAAAGGCGAAAATTAGATCATCGCAAAATTACCAGATAAACTGTACAAGTAGATTAGTTACTGATATGTGCAACTAAAATTTCAAGCCTTTTTAGGTCTTGTTCAAATGACTCTTTCTTTAAAAAAAGTTTAACATTTGGTAGCTAGACTTATCCTTTATATACTTCATATGTAAAAATCAACTTAATAAAAAATTATTTGCACATTATGCAATATTCAAAGTTTAAAACATGAAGATTTAGAAGAACACTCACATAGGTCTTTCTTTCAGAATGTCACTGCATGTCATCAGCATATGTTGACAATGAAGAGAGATATACCCCAGCATAAACAAGCCTACGGCACCAGCCTGCAACAAATGTCACAAAGATAAAGTAATATAAACATCAAATTTTATAACATTACTTGCTTATAATGAGTTTTTAAATGAGTATAGCATGGGGTATAATAAGAATCTTGTTCATGTAACTTTTAACTGTTCTTCCTCTCAAATTTGTATAGAATGGGTCATGCAAATCTGTGGTACATGGATTTTTTCTATTGAAAAGGATCTTGCAACAATTAACAACAATGAATATATTACCCATAATCCTGCATATTTGAATGCTATTGGAAGAGCCAGGATTCCCGGACCAATGTTCCCTTTCAGTAAATTCATCAGAGTTTTACAGGAGCTGAGAATATACAAAAGTACAATGTATTTGGTCTAAAATTAGTAAATTGACAGAATAACTAATCTAAAAATCATAACATCTTTGGAACCAATGGTTTACAAATATGATATTTGACGTGAATATTTAACATCGAAGGCTGTAGCTGGGTTTTTTTTTTATATACAAATACTAACGATGTCCTATTTTCTTCAGTAAAGTCCCTACTCTGTTGTAGAATAACATCAGTATGTGCTCCACTGTCCTCATAACTGGTGGTTGATGAGAGAAGTTTTCTGGTGACCTCGACATCCCCTCTTGCACCCATGACTTCTAGTGAGCAGAGAAATGTGAACATTATTTATTAGTTACAAGGTGAATACCTGAAATTCTCAATATCAGGAACCAAACCAAAAGGGCATGATCGCATTCTTGGTCAAAATTCATTTTTTCAGTTCAATGTTTATAATGCTTCAGAAAGGCATAAAACCAAAATTTGAGTGTCAGTTGTTGTGTTGTAAGCTCACAATTCTTTTTATGTAAACAAAGCTCAGGGCATGTTTTTGTTTACATTTTCCATGTTGAAAAAAAAATTCCAGGTTTAGATCTAAAATGAATACCCTGTAATACAATTGCTAGGAACTGTTTTTATTCATCAATTATCATGTTCAAAACGAGTAAAATAGAAGATAGAAAAATCAGCTCGAAAAAGAAGTTTTACCTGTATATTGTAACAATGTAAACAAAAACAAGCTATAATTAAGCCTTCTTTTGATGAAGAATTTTGAGCTCTGTATCTTGCTTACAAATTTTCGACTGATACTCAAATTTTGGGTTGATCATTAGAAATGCATTGTAATTTGTAAACAAGAAATAAATAAATTTAAAATAAAGTTTGAACAAAATCTTGAACATGCCCATTTAATAAAAGGTTTATATGCACCAAACAACACAAATAATAATTAAAAATGATAATAAATTATTATATAGGATTATATGTCAATAGTTGACATGTGTTGATAAGATTATTCACAGACAGCTTATGATGGATTCAATAAATATCATTAGGTTCTAGACATGACTAGTACTTTGAAAATATAACTTTATTTAACAGATACCAAGCAATCCTAAGAATTATTCCATGTGTAAAAAAAATGTAAAGATGCTATAAGCATGACGAGCAATTTATCAAAAGATAAGAAGTTGAACATGCAACCATCATCAAAAAAATGCCGATCATTTACAACTTATTTGATGGTCACATTTTTTTCTTTAAATATACTTCTGTGTATATATTTACCCTACTTAAAATTGGTGTTGATTTGTATATATTTGTAACATGTACATGTTCTTTATGTACCAATAATCAGGTTTTCAATGAAACAATAGATAACTGATTGAATTATTTTTAAAAAATTATGCCACACACATGATATGATTTGATGATCTCTTACCGTCTTTGAAGATTAATCAAGGCGTCCAAAATAATCCATACATATATCAAGAGACAAATTGTGTCACATGACGACCTAAAAAAAAAGACTACAAGATTCAAGGATATATCCCACATGGCACAATGACATATACATGCATAACGTTTCATATGTATATATAGTAGTACGTGTAGACACTTGATCCTATGCATCAGCCACTTAACTTGTCTCAAGTTTGCTTGCGGGGACATAATTCAAAATGAAATATATCACAAACAATTTGTAATGAAAAAAATAAAACACTTAAATTTATTTGAAAGTGTTTCTTTGACCATTGACTGTCTACTTTGTAATCTTACCCTCCTATTTTCTCTTTAATTTTACATTTTGGTCTGAACGAGCCTAACCTGCTTCACACAGGGTTTATCTGCCATAGGCCCTTTATGGTTCAGTAACACTAAAAACACTGTACAATACATGTGCACAGTGTTACTAACCTATCATCTTATGACTGAATCAGTGAATGATCGTTTCTACTCACTAGGCTAGTGAACATCCGGAACACCTCGGGCCTTTCCCAGAATTTCTGTGAAAGGCCCGAGGTGTTCCGGATGGGCCAGTGAACGACCGATTGTTAGAACTCCGAACCCGATCCAAATGACCTCAAAAATAGAGGACTTTTGGAAAGAGTAATATATAATACAGCAAAAACAGAGAATAAAAGCACAAACCTTTAAGAAATATCGTGTTTGTTGTGTATAACGGTGAAAATGTTCTATAAAGCAAGAGGCCCATATGGGTCACATTCCTTACCTGAACAACAGTTTTTGGAATATTTAAAAAAAAAAACTCTTTTAAAATATTGTAAAACTCGCAAAATCTCTCATATATTCATACATAAAACCATATTTAAAAAGAGATCAATGAAACCTATATATGACATCATACCGATATATCCTATGTGAATGATCAAGCGAGACTGCTGGGATGAAATGGATGTTATCGATAAAGGTCGGGCTATTCAGGTGAGTCTTATCACAAAATATCTTCATGCAATTGGAATTACTTAAAGGAAATTATAAGCTAGATGCATCAACTGGTCAATCAAAATACAGTAAAACACGGTTATAACGAAGCGCCAGGGACGGGCAATTTTGCTTCGTTATAAGCGTAATTCATTATATCTGACAAGTTTACAACTTGTAATATAGTCATGGGGAATAAATATCACTTCGCTGTAAACGTCAATTCATTATAAGCGTGTTCGCTATATAATAACTGTGTTTTACTGTATCATAGACCACAATGTAATAAAGATAAGAAAATTGGAATCTGAAATGAAAAAAAAATGATTTGAAGTGAAAAGTTGGTTACAGTTAACAAAGGTAAAACCAATAATAACTTAGATATGACAATGCTCTAGATAGGGCAACTGCTTTGAAAATGTAAACTTTCTCCAGCATTCAAAACTTATGGCTAAAATTCAGCATCCAAGCCTGTCAAGTGCATCAGTATCACAAGATGCGCATCTGCATACATCCAAGTTTGGTAAAGATAAAACCAATACATGTAATTACTTAGATGTAGCCATTAATCAATTAATTAACCTGCTCTAAAATTCTTAACCTTCCCTAATTCAGCATCTGAAATGTATGTCCCAAATTCAGCATCCAAGTTTGTTAAGTCAATACAAGTATGCCCATGCAGATGCACAATATATCATCAGTACAAGTTGCTGAAAATACGATATAAGTTATAGAAACAGGAACTACTCCAAAAACTTTAACCTGGTACAAATGCCAACGCTGACACCGGCGGTTTAGCATAAGCCACCCTGACTTCGTCTTGGCGAGCTTATAGAATTAAATCTATTACTTTAATCTCACTGTACTGTTCTTACCAATGATGGATTCTTATAAAAACATGATCATGATAAATTTCATTACTAGTACCTCAAAGAAACATATCATGTTTGCAACTTATAAGGTAAAAATAACAGGGTACAAAATATTAATACCACTATGTATGATCCCCTTTATTTCTCATGGAAATTAATTGTATATATATAAACTAACAGAAGTTACTGAATTCTACATGACCCCTTAATAACCAGTTTATTTATATTCAGTTAAAACATCTTTCAGCATCCTAAGAAAAATTATGAACTGCATGAAATAATCATGATGATGTCAGATTAAAATTCCCACTGCAGACAATTTGGCAATTTCTTTTATCTAATGTACTGCTGTTAACAATAATTAATTTTATACTTACATTTTATAATCAATTTAATAATTTGCTAAAAGGAAAATGTAAATATGAACATTGAAATGATTTTTATTTATGATTCATGCAGATTATGACAATGTGCATGGTCATTGCAGAAAAATTTACATAACCTGCTATTTAAATGTGGCTTATGTGTTCACACTTCACACTTGCAGAAAAGAAATTTTTAATTTTTTATAATCTTAAAGCATAATATAAACTACCTGTAATCAAATAAATTCAGATTCATGTTCAATGATTTATGTTAATAACAAATACTTGTTGATTGTCACTGGTACCTACAAGATACTAAAGTTCAACTGTAAATTGCGGAGACATTACCAGGTACGTATCCCAATAAAGTGTTTATTTTTTTGTTTTTTAACATAAAAATTAAAGATACCACACGTTTACTCAATAAAATATAACTTTTATTAACCAAAATAATCAATTTTCCAATACATGTACATGTTTATTAACATTACTGCGAATATATTTCCAGCGCTTTCTTAATGCTCGGCACATAGTCAATAGTTTCGAGTCTGGCACAATCATTGTTTTAGCAAATATACTTTGAGCTTTAAATATTCTCCCAGATTCTATTATATAACCTCTTTGCATTAAACTCTGAGCAAAGAAAAGCTTTGCTTTGCATGCCATTATAGGATCCCCTTCTTCATTGGCTATCTTCAGCTGCTTCATTGCTATCTTCCCTGCGTGTTCCGCAAAACTTGAAAAATGGTCGCCAAGGGAAGAATATGCTCCACCTAATGTTGAAAACCAAGCAAACGCTTCTTCTAACAGCATCTTCTTGACCATTTGTCCCCCTATCCGATACGTCCATGCATAATCCACTTTTTGTTTAGGATAAATTGGAATAATTTCTATCACATAATCAATTGGAATTTTTCTTCCATCTTTTCTATTTGCTGCAGTTACTTGTTGTTCTTCTACACTATTTCCAAAATTCACCCCAACGTATTGAAAAGTATAGTTTTTCTTCACATAATTGAATAATCTTTTCCGGAAAATTGGAAAGAGTTTGAAATCACACATGAGACACGAAGCTAAGTGTGCATCCAATTCCAATCTGCATGAGAAGTATTTGTAATCTGGTTCTTTTACTTCAGGCGAAGATTCTGTCCATTTCTCGACATATGTCTCATTGCTTAAAGTGTGTAATGAATTTTCCACGGTTGATATATGACCAATTTTGACCAACGTTTGACTTTCTTCATCAATATTTTTACAATCATCTGACTTTGTAACTTTTGTTAGTGGGTGATACAAAATGTCCGGTATATCAGCACCCATACTTACATAAATCATTAAATGTTTAACCTTGTAATGCATTTCGAATACCTGAAAACCTCTAAGGGCTATTGTCAAGCAGGTTTACAGCTTAGTTCGGCAATATGAATACAAACCGAATTTTCTCGAATTATCCCCATGACAATTTCATCGGGTTTGGTCTTCAGATAATTGTTCGTAGATTTCCGGAAGTCATCGAAATCGGCTTCGTTGTAAACATGGACGAATGCAGATGATGCGGATAAATTATTGGAAATATTTCTCCCAAATTGTGTAGTATTTTCAATTTTTCCTACTAAATAAGGTATGTATTTAAATTTAAACATTAAATGAGAAAGTAGTTGAATTATCTACGAAAATGAATCGATTATTTATTGAACAATTAACGATTTAATTCTGTTTGCATATCATTCCTGCAACGTCAAACAAATTTACCTTTTTCATAGTTTTGTGTAATAATATGAAAATAAATTGTAAGGATTTTTTGTTGCAGTTTTTAAAAAACATGTTTGTATGATTGAAACAATCTATTTTTACTCAAAACAATGTCTGATATGAAAATATGTATGTTTTCATTCTATTCTTGTGTGCTGTTTTGTTTAACATTTAAATCAAAACAAAGAAAATACTTTGATGACAAAAATATCGTATTTTTATAGTGATATGTGTAGAATTTTTTATGCGTTCTATAATGTTTAATAAAACCCAGAGGGCATTAGCCATTTGCAAATAAGATGCCCTGACAGGCTGTTCTTGACATGCAACATGTTGGGATGAATAGCCCAAATATGATAGTCAGTACAGTACATAATAGCCCAAATAGGATAAGGATATAAATCTAAAGTGCAAAAAATAAAAATTTTGATTTTGAATTTTTGATTGAAATGGAAACCTCGCCTGTTACTTCAAATGATATATTTTAGGCTTAATTCTATATGTTATACAGTCAATTAAACTTCGTTATCTCAAACTAGATGGGACTATTTAAAAATTCGAGATACCTGAGTATTCGAGATATCGAGGGTAAAATACTTAAAAAATAAGTGGCTGGGACTTAAAAATCACTTTGACATATCCATTGTATTCGAGATATCGGTGTTCGAGATATCGAAGTTCAACTGTATATATATACAATATCACACTGTTTTGCTGTCAACCCTGGTATCAGCTGATTGTTTAGGTTTTGCCCAGGCTTGAAGATACAAAACTGATTACAGGTACACTGGGGATTTTGCATTAGTCTTATAATTTTTCAAAACACCAGGTCAATGCAATTTCAACCATATCCAAGTTATCAATTTGTTCAGTTTTCTTACAATCCTGTTCTGTTTATTATTAAGACTTGATGATCAAGGCTTATTATATTGTAAAGTATAGTATTTATGTGATATGTAATCATATATATGTACATGTATTATTTAATTACTGTTCTCATTCTCTTTTTTTTTCAGAGAAACTCCAAAAACTCTAAGTCTGTCAAAAATGACGTAAGTATCTTTCACATTCATTGTTTTAAATTCTCTCCAACCATATAACAGTGGTATATGAGATACAATGATAGCAATTCATCATAATGTTTTTTGAAGGATATGAAACAAAAAAAAATCACTAGCAATATAAATTTGTGTTAACACAGTACAAAACACAAAGACACACACCAAAACCCCCTCCCCAATCCCTCACAACAGTAGGGTCTAGATATATAGAATACCTGTTTACAGTTGAACTTTGATATCTCAAACAACGATATCTCAAATACAATGGATATGTTGAGTGATTTATAAGTCCCAAACACTTTTTAATTATCTAACCCTTGATATCTCCAATACTTGGATATCTCTAAGTTTTTAAAAAGTCCCATCTAGTTTGAGATAATGAAGTTTGGCTGTATTTTTTTTAATGAAAAAAGAATAAAATTTAACAGACACATGTATTTATTTGACCATTTCCTCAATTTGAAAGCCTTAGGAATCACTTTAAAATTTGGTCAATATATCAGATATTAATATGAACGAAATTTATCTGCAAAAATTGTTGATACATGTATAATAACTACCGGTATTGGTATTCAAACAAAAAGAATGTAGCAATTTTAAATTTATCCATGTGGATATTCTAGGACCCAGGGCTATTCGGGGCCCAGTTACGATAAATGGGTGGAGAGGACGGAAACCTCCACCCTCCACAAGATGAAGGAGACCTTCTGGACCACAAAGCAGGCAGTCATGCAGAAGCTGGGCAAGAAGGAAGATGAGCATGTGGTGGCGTCAGACTCGGAGCTGGATTCCAAGTTAGAGGTCAGTAACCATGCAGCCACAGACAAATCCAGTCAGACTTTACTTGAGTTGATGTCATTTGTTTATGCTTAGAAATGAAATTGTAAGATAGACTGTCAGTGTGTTTATATGGCTTGTAAGGCCTGGCAATGCATGGCAATTATTACTTGGTTTTCTTTTTTAAATGTTGTAGGTATTCAGAGCAATCCAGAAATCCTCCATGGGTTTATTAAGGGTTCTTGAAAAATATCAGGACAGGCTCTGTGGTATGTAATCAGATATTCAAATACTTGTACCAGATATCAGATAATCTTATTTCCCAGTAGTCTCACAAGATTTACCGGTACTCTAGAATTAAATTGTGTTGCAGTCATATCATTTGATGAGAACAATAACGGCCAATATTTTTCAGTAGGTGGTCAATAGGAGTGAGATGAATTCTTGAAATGAATAGATAGGGTTTTACTTATGATCTCATGATGTTTGTTGTTAGTTTTGTCACAAGACGAGAATGCCACAGGAAGATTCCTGAAATCTCAGAGTAACCTAGACAAGACACGAGCAGGGAAGATGATGGCTGCCGTGGGAAAATCTCAAAGCTTTTCGGCTCAACAAAGGTACCATTTCACAGATAATTACAACTGGAGTTGAAGGGCATTAATATTGTGATGAACTCAAACATTAGAACCCCTTATGGTTCTTGGCATAAAGAATGTTTATACTTTATAGTTTTAAAACTGAGTGTTATAATCCAGAAAAAATTACATTTTTTTTTCCATAAAAGTTATGCGTATACATGTATCTGATATTGCATAAACATGGACTTAACATTATTTTGAAAATATGGTATGCTTAACTACATGATAAAATTGGAGGACATACAGAATCTACCAAACAATTCATATGAAATTGTTTGCACAAATAATAAATCCATTGTTCAACAAGGCACTCTTTGAAAGAAGAAAATTTTGATAAAATAAAAACAATAAAAGAATGTAAACTATACCTGCGGAAGTTAAAATTTCAGCAAGACACATGTACCTGTGTTCCAAAAGATGACTAGGTTACTGAACTAAATGTATATATATATATTTTTACATTTATTTATCACTTCAAGGAATATCAATGAAGATAACCAGAATGGATTATATAAACTGAGTGCTTCTTAATATGCATGATCATAACTTCCTTATGAGATATCATTTTGAAATAAGATCAGGGTTCAATGATAATTAAGGAACTGATTTGAGATTAAGTGGATTTCTATAGCATTAATGTTTTTGAAAACCCACCTGTTTGAGGTTAGGAGAAAAATATTAACAATGCATGTTTCTTTATAATTTGCAAGTGTCATAGCAGGCTCTCACCCATTTATCAACTTATTTTTAATATGTTCTTTTGAAACTGTCATCGCAGGCTGTCACTAAGAGTGCCTCTAGTGCGCTTGTACCAAGAAGTGGAGACGTTCCGATACCGTGCCATATCTGATACGCTGATGACTATAAACAGAATGGAGGCGGCGCGCACCGAGTACAGAGGGGCTCTGTTATGGATGAAAAATGTCTCAGAGGAACTCGATCCCGATACATATAAACAACTAGAAAAATTTAGAAAAGTAGGTTCAGGGTTCATAATTATGTAATCTTTTTGAGCATATACCTTGAACTTTGATTATATTTCCCATTAAAGAAATGAAAGGTAAAAAGAGGAAATAATTACATACTCTGCTAGACAAAAGCCTTTAGAACTTATATGACTATGAATACATGGGTGAAAATACTTTTAACATGTAACATGTGTCTGTAAATGAACAGAGTTGTTAGAATTTGTATTTTTGATGAATTTACTGGTATTCTTTGAAAACTTTTCTTTAAAATGATGCTCTTTGTAACAAATGATGATGCATATGAACTTATGACATTACATCCTACATTATAAAATGATATCACAGAGAAGAAAGGCATGTTGTAATCAGTTATAGAACCATCAGTGAGAAATACATCATTTTATTAATAAATGCTTTGCTTCTCCAAGTCATATAAAACCTTCTTTTATCATTGTATCAGCTTTTTATGATATGCGGTACACTTGATCTGAAAGCATTCTCCATCTTTCTTTAGGTCCAGGCCCAAGTGAGGAAGACGAAGGCGAAGTTTGACAAGCTGAAGTTGGACGTCATGCAGAAGGTGGACCTCCTAGCTGCCTCCCGATGTAACATGTTCTCTCACGTTCTAGCTAATTATCAATCCACCCTCCTCCACTTCTGGGAGAAAACTTCTCGCACCATGACAGCAGTGGCAGAAAGCTTTAAAGGATACCAATATTATGAGTTCAACATTATCAAAGTAAGCTTTAAGGAGTTCATCAATCAAAGTTTAACACTGAAATATACGTGAACTTATTTCCTATTATGAATTCACCTTGTTTTGGAGAAACAAAGGTTTTATAAAGTCACTGTCAATGAATCTACGAATCAGGAGCAATTTATTGTAATTGTTGGAATATCCTCTTGATATTAATCTAAGCTATAGTCTGTCACAAGTTATTGCTTCCATCAATTTTTGATGATTTTTATTAAAAATACACATACCTGTGAAAGAAATACAATTGAAATTGATGAAAAGGAATATATCCAAGATATCTTCATTGAACAATTATCCTTTTTCACTCATAAAATTTCACAGGAACGAAAACAATTTTCTTACGGAGATTTATAATGGGTAATGGGTAATGTTTACATCTTTTCTCCATTCGGAATACACTCAGAATACATCGCGCATTTTTTTAACGTTATCATCCGGGCTTATTAATGGCTGATGCAATGCAAAATCTCTGTAGACTTTCAATTTTGAGATGTGTATTGAAACCTGAAGCGGTAGAGGGGGCGTTTCAAAACAGATAATCTGGACATTTTTTATATTAGTGGATGAACGTAGTTTGAGCACAAAGGTATTTACTATTATTGAAATATCAAGCAAAAAGTGGTGGAAGCAAAAACTCGGGGCAGAGTATAGTCAATATTTGAGGAAAATTGACCAGTCAATATTTTTCCAGATGAACTAATTTTTCAATTACTGACTGTTGAGTTATATAGTGAATATACCTACCATATGTCTTGTTAGAATATCTTGTATTTGTATTTGTTTTTCACAGGAACTTGCAGAGCCTAGCAAAAAGCTGTCCGAGGAAACCTCTAAATCAGAACCAGCAGAAAAAGACATCGATGACGATGATTTTGATCCAAGCAAGTAAGTGGCTTGCAGGGTTAAGTTGCATGCCTGTAATTCATTGTGTATTGTCTATGGTTACATTTATCAAGTATGGTTAATAAAGAGAGAGCACAATAGGTTATAGAGTTTTTCCCAGCAAGTTGAAATTTTTGTTTTCTTCTCATCTTTTTGGTTTTTAATAAGAATAATTTTTAAATACATGTAGTACATATTATGAAAAATTTATTTTTTCAATCTCTAATTGATAGATATTTTATTTAATTTCATTGCATGAGTAGATTTTATCTCCTGTATATATATAATTTTGATTTTTGAGATGTGTAGATATTTTGTAGTTATATGTTGTTTTGTGTCTGTGTTTTGATTAAGCTGTGACGGGTGTAAGGGTAAAGGGCCTAGAGATCCCTCGGGTCAGAGAGAAGTCCCAGAGGATGATAGGTAATTGTATTCACTTGGAGTGTGTTAATTACAAGCTTTCTATGCATCATCAGAACCCACGGGTTTTCTATCCTGTGAAAGTAAAGCACCTGGTAATGAATAGAAAAATCTGTGGGTTTTGACAATGCTTTCCATGTTGCTTTTAAACCTATTTGACAGAAATTTACACCTACATGTACAGATAAAGTGCTTGTAGTGAATTCAAGTTGCATTTGACAAAATTTAAACCATATACATGTACTCAAATTCTAGTTGTAATGAACAAGTTTAGCAGATGGAAATCTTTTTTAAGGATGTACTAATTAGTTAGATATAGGGCTATCTCAGAAAAATGAAATGGATGTTATACTTCTTTAAGTGAGGGTATATGTCCAAAATGTGGTCGTTTTGAGCAAGAGGAGAAAGAGTCACACCTAAAAAGTCACACTGAGAAGATTAATGTCCCTTTACAAAGCCAGGCTGCTGAACCTTGTGAAGAGAATAGGTATCGCCTGGGCCAAGTGTGTTCTTTATTTAGTAACCGTTTAACCAAGAGTCACTGTGGTAGATTTTCAAATTAACAGTGTAATCAGTGGCTGTTCTCCTCACACTTTTAAGACAGCTAGCTCTTACTTTTGAATTATCATGCACCTTTTAAAAATTCCTTTTCATAACATGGGAGATTAATCTTCATGGTCAACACTTCTGCGAATGTAGTATTTTGTCAGTTACACATTATGTTCTCTCCCAGCACTTCTAACAGGATTCTGAGTTTAAAACGGATATAAATCAAAGGACTTCATTGTGTTTTGTGTCTTATAAGTCTGATGTTTCTTTTCTTCTTGTTGATTTTATTATAGTCAATATGTTTTTATTTTGTAGTGTTGAGTTTTTTCGCAGTTACAAAAACTATTCCTACTAATATTTTACTTTGTTTGATAGAAGTCAAAATACATGTATTTTATTTCTGACAAAAATTCTTCATAAAATGTACCAAAACTGCCATCTATTTTTAAACTAATAATAAAATGGTTTTAAAATCATTTCAGAAAACATTTCAAAATATTTGGGTATAAATGCTTCTTCTTGGAGGTACCTGTTTTCAAACAGAGTTGATTTCTTTTTTAGATTGATAGCATTTGATGAAGATGAAGGAGAGACGGAGAATGCTGATATCAAGAATGACAGTTTGTCAAACTTGTATGATATAACCTCAGAAAGTACCGGTAAGTTGTGAAATTGACAGGAGGGGCAAGAAATAAATGTTTATTTGAAATTACATTTGTTTTAAAATACACTAAGATGAACAATTTAACCCAAAGAAATAAATTCTTTCATTTTTTGATGAATTGTAGATGAAAATAATTCAAATAACCTTGAAGACAATGCTAAGGACCCTGCACCATTTATTGGAATGGGAGAGGACTCTAAAGAATTAACAGAGGAGGATTTTGATTTCTCTGGAGCCTTCAAAATGAGTGAACCACTGCCTGGAGCCAAGTCAGAGAAAGGTAGGAGTATTATAAATAAAAACAAGGATGACAGAATATTTTATATAATTCATGGTTCATTTTTCAAATCCATCTAGTGCACTGATCTATTTGATGCTGGTATACAATACTAGTACATGTATGTCATAGGCTAGCTGCAGAACTGTAGCTCTCCGGGAAAAAGAAATTGACAGACCGGAGAGCTACAGGGCCACCCATTGAAAAAATTGTATATTTATTGCGCAGAAATACGTGCAGTAAGTTTTGGACTGATTTACCGTATTTATATGCAAATTCTGTGAAAACAATTAGTACCATTAAATTCTTCATGCAATTTACTACTGAGATCGCCTCTTTATTTGCCCCAGACTTTCTCCGAAACACGCTACCGACCTCGGAAAATCAAGTATGTTGAATTTACATCAAGATCGAGAGTCGCCATTTTTACATGTAAACAAAGTGCACGACATAAATTTACGGGACTGGTGATGGTGTTTAAAAGGCTATCCAAGGCAAGTGAAGGGACGATATCAGTAGTATATTGCATGAAAAAATTTAATGGTACTAATTGTTTTCACAGAATTTGCGTATAAATAAGGTAAATCAGTCCAAAACTAGCGCACGTTTTTCTGCACAATAAATATACAATTTTTTCAATGGGTGGCCCTGTAGCTCTCCGGTCTGTCAATATTTTTTTTCCTGGAGAGCTACAGTTCTGCAGCTAGTCATAGGCATATTCATCTGGTTTTGGGGTATGAAATATGATTTGCCAAACTTCATTTCATATATGTGATATAAATCTTGGAAGAATTTTGGAATTTTAATCTGATTGTAAGAAAGTTAACATATACGGTTCATTTTGTGTCTTTCTGTTAATCTTCCTCCCAAAAAAAAAACACTCTTCCAACATGCAAATATTTACTACAGTGTGGTATTGAAAGGAAATCGACAAAGATATAAGATGATAAATACAGCTGTGTAACATTTCTGGTCATTTATTGCATGGGTGGAAAAGTGTATAAAAAGTGTCAAGCATTAATTGATAACAGTGCATTGAATGTGAATTTCATGTAACAGTTCAATGTATATTAATCAGCAGAAAAAATTGATAAAAAATTTGCACCTGTTACTTTTTAGTAGATTAAATCGAGTGACTTTTAAATAAAAACAAAAGATTTCAAAAATCATGTGAGATAAATCCATCTACATATTTTTTATGTTCAGTAATATCAAGTTCTTTATACATGTACTTTTGTTCTCTAAATCCAGGAAGCTTTCTGTGGAATAAAGTTTAGTTAAACAGTTCATACTAAATGCGTGTACATATTTTGGGGGAAAACAGTCCAAAAGTTCACTATAAATACTTGTAAAGTCTAACTTTTCCTAATGCCTCTGACACCAGGAAAAATCCCTTCTTCGATATATTAACAGCCATGGGGTGCCATATACTGTTACTCTTGGTCAGTAAAAATTTGTTGAGTTTTCCATCAGGATTCAGAAGATGGATGCGATGATTTTGATTGTCTGCAACAAAGATATACCCATAGTCGTCCACACAAATCCCAAATGGCTGCAAAATCTGCTGCTCTTTGACGCCATAGGTTCCATACTCTGCAATCAATCGACCTTCCATGTTGAAAACTTTAATATTTGGAGCGGCAGTGTCGGTAACTAAGATGTTGTCTTCATGAGTGGTGGTGATGTAGTAAGGGTCTACCAGAATTCGGTTTCCTTTCTTGTCCAGGCCATCTATTGTTTTGATCAAGTTCCCATTTTTGGGATCATGAACTGTGATCCTCTGTTGTCGACAGTCAACTACCAGAATTTCCCCTTTGCTGTTTGTTGTAATCCCGCGAGGATGCTTAAAGAATCCTGATATAGTGAGAAGGTGGTTTCCTTCTTGGGTAAAGACTTTGACATTTTCTTTCTCATAGTCTGTTAAGGCAATTGTATCATTTTCAAGAACTGTGACATCAAATGGAATTCCTATTTTGTTGTCATTTTGTCCTGTGAACTCTTTCAGTAGTTTCCCTACCGAGTCGAAGACCTTGATCTTTTTGTTGTCTCGATCCACTATGACAACATTGTCTTTCTTTGTGATAGCCATCCCAGTTGGCCAGATATCCCGGCTCTCATCAGTTCCTTCAGAATCAAAGGAAAGTAGAAACTCTGGTGTGCTCTTGACATTGGGTAAAACTGAGGTTATTCTTAACTCACTCCCAGCTAACTGATTTGACTCACTTTTGCCAACAGGAATCATGTCATTTGAGAGCTTGCCTAGCAAGGTCTGGACATTCTGCTCCGTATTGGCACCTGGAATGAACCCAATCCTGAGTTTAGCAGTTAGACCATCCATTTGCATTTTGATGAGTTGAGTGAGTCTGGATGTGATTTCTCGGTGCATGACCAGAACTTCCTCCGGCTTTCCGTGAGCCATTAGCTGGTTCAGAAAATGAGCATTGTTATGAAGAGAGGTAGAGGCAATCTGTAGATTCTTCAGCTTTTCTTTGGCTTGATTCATCTCCGCTTCACACGACTCTTTGATCTCCTGCTGGAGCTTGTCCTTGCACTCGTCAATCATTCGGTGGAGGCTCTCTGCCTGTGATTGGGTGTCTGTCAGTAACTGTTCCTTAGTCTGATCCAGATTCTCAGAGTACTTCTCTAGAAATTCACAGTAGTTCTGTATGGAAGGAAGACGAGTCTTGATGCTGGAAATCAGCCCTTTGATTTGTTTAGAATATTTTGGCAATGCATTTTCAAAGTCAACAATATTGTGACTAACATGTGCAGACGTTTGGCACTCCGGGCAAAGAAGCATTTCACAGTCAGTGCAGAAAGATGTTAGGTAACTATCTTCATGTTCCTCACACTTCAGTTTCTGGTTTTGTCTGATGTCATGATCATAGAGACCATTTTTAACCTGCTCATATGGCACAACTTGGTGGGTCCTTGTAATCTTTGTCTTCTGATGAGCTTCATGACAATTCCCGCACATGTCATCATGACAGTTCAGACACAAGGACACAGCATCCACAGTTTTACCTGCATACTGGCAGTAGTCACAGTGTCTGCCAGAATCATGTTTGTACTTATAAAGTTTACACAAGTCAAATAGAAATGCATTGCTTTGAAAAGCACTCTCTCCTCCATCTGGGAGAAATATGGAAGACAGGCAGATCGGACAGGCAAACTGCTCCAGCACTTTTCCATTTGGAATGTTATCTTTAGATTCCTGGTTTTCTGACTGAGAGCTTATTTGGTGTGGAAGTTTCTGAATGCACTCTGCACACAGACTATGAAGACATGGCAGCAGTCGAGGATTCTGGTAGTCATGGCAACAGCTGGAACACTTCAGGAAGTTTGATTCTACCAGCTCAGCAAGAGTTTCCTCTACATCCATTCTGTGCTGTAAATGGAAAAATTATGAGTCATTAAATTTGGTTCTCAATTTTTTTCTTCATTTTGCCAAATCAATTTTTTTCTTCATTTTTCAAAATCAATTTTCCATGAATTATTCCTGGGTGATTTATTCTTGGAATTCAAATATTTAAAGATAAAGTGTGATATGCACAAGAGAAAATATTTGCAGCTTTGATATAGGCACAAACTTTAATATTAATTCATATCTACTATACATGTACTGGTATATGAGATCATTTATCTAGTGGTATACATGCAACAGGTATTCTAGGTAGCAACGAAATGGCCTCACTACCTGTTGAAATTTTCAATAAATGAACAGCTTTATCTTTTTTTTATCTGGTGTGAAAACAATATTCAGCTGTGACTTCAGCCCGAAATTAACTTCCATCAATAAACCCCAGAATTGTTATTGGCTCAGCTTGTACTTTATGACTTGAAATTAGCAACATAGATTTGAATACCGGTATTAGATTGATTATTTAATCAAAGAGGTTGTTAACAATGGCACTGTTATTTTTTTTCCCCTGCACCAAGTCAATTCCCATTTCTAGAGAGTCCTAACAAGCGAAGCAATTAAAGAGTCCCTGTGTTTTATATGGGGTGTTTGCGTTATCGGGCTAGAGCTTTATCGAGTTTTTCCAATATTTCTGCGGTGATTAAACATGATCTGTAAATGTTGGTCTGTTTGTTTTAGTGCTGTTTTAGGTTTAATTTTGATTTAGAACAATATCTGTGCTAACAAATGTTTAAGTATATATATTCATTGGTAACCAAATTTCAAATGTATACATGTATTGCAACGCAGATTGTAGGTTTGAGCAAATAGATGGAGGAATTTGAATTAATATTTCTAGGTTTTGATTTCCCAACTCAAACAGACAAGAACTGTGAACCATGTAATGTCCAGATAAACATTATTTTAATTTATTTCTACGGCAATTCAACATACATATTCTAATCTACAAAGTATGATGTTGAATTTAACCTATTTCCTTAGGAGAAAAAATGCTCCCAAGAAATTTTTTCATAAAAAAATTTTTATGAACACAATTTACTGAATTACTATAAATAAAGGGAATTGATCCTATGTGAGTTAATCCTACCTGTAGGTGAGATGATCACATTAAAGGCTCTGTCTGTCAAGGTATGTTCCTATTGACCCAGGGTTCCCAGACGATGAGCTAATCTGTCCTACCCCCCAAAGGAAGAAAAAAGTATCGCCCACATAGATGTTGTCCTATCACTGTGACAACTGGCTTCCACTGAAACAACTCTCGATTGCTCTAGGACGACGTCGTGATCAAGACCAGCGATCGCCGACAAACTAAATCCGTAAACTACCGTACTCCAGGCAGCTACCATTTAAATCTACCTAAAATTGAATTTACTCTTTTTTTTTCTTAATGTTCTTACTATAGCATTTAAATTACTCCTTCTGATTTCTGAATTCCTTGGAGTCAGAATGTTCAGACTGGTGGAACAAACCTGTCATCGATTTAAAAGGAGGGGGAAGGAATGGTTCTTATTCGGGCAATTGATTGGGTCGTGATCAGCCCCGTTTGATGGCCCTAAATGACATTTGTGTTGGAGACAGAAAAGGCTTATTGATCCGTGTTCAGATATTGTTACGTTATCTGCCACGGTTGTCAAATGTATTTTTTATGAAACCCTTTATCTGTGGAAAGCTTGGAATGCGCTCATTTTTCTCTAATATCAAATAAAGAGGGAGTCTTTTTATTAACATTTTTGTTTGAAAATGTTATATTCACTGAATGCATGAATTGTTTCTATTGAACTTTTTTTAATGTTGCATTTGGAGACCATTCTTTTCAAAAATGGAAATGGGAAAAAGAAAATGAATGAGAAAAGAACATCTTTTGTCATATATACGTACTGCATTAAGAAATTTTCAGACAGCTTGAGATTTAAAAACCATGAAGTGCAAAGCACTCAACATATCATGATTGTTTTTAAATAATCAGAAAGAATGAAAATTCTGAAGTACATTTTATGTGTAGTATTTTCAAGATCCATGATTATGAATGTCTATAGTATCTTTATTAAAATTTAAGTATCGAAAATTTTCAACAATATTTAAATATAATTCATATTACAACACACTGTTATGTCTTAAACTTTAGATTGCATACAAATTTGATTTGAGTACTAAAAATCAGTACAAGTATAGTACTTGTAATATTGAAGCCCTGTTATATATATTTGCATGTCAGTCAGCGATTAAAATTTGAACCTTGCACATTGATGTATAAAAACCCACTTAATAAGGATAAACTCAATCCCCTCTAAGGTTTGTTTTAGCATATTTTGTTTCCAATTCCATTCCTTGAATAATCTGTCCCTATGTAGGTATAAACTATTGTTGTTTGGGATTTAAGTGCGCCCAAATGTTCTGTATTTAATCTTTTGAAAACATACCAATAATGCAGAGGACAAATATTCCATTGAAAGCATAGGAAAGCACACCATCGTCCACCAATTTCAATTAAAATGTCTATTGACAACTGTTAAAGAAATTTTATGTTTGAATACTCTGAAATACGGGAAGGCTTTAAAGTTAAACTTTTCCTACCTATTATAAACCAATGACAAGCACCAGCAGAGTTAGGCAAGCATGAACAGTTGTCTTTGCAAGATGACACATAGGGATCTTTCATTCTTTTAATGCTTCTGTACGGTTTTTATATTGAAAAAAAAAATTAATCGCATTATGTTTTGAAGTATTAAAGATTTTAAGAGTTATACTCTGTATGCATTTTGATTTCTTACTTAGAGGAAGATTTGCACCCCATATTAAATAGATGTGTTGGTGCATGCACAATTTCCTAAATAAATACATGTATTCTGATCATATTTGATAACAAATTAAAACATATGAATGTGATTGATAAGAATTTATTGTGAAGGTTTTTTTTTTTTTTTGGGGGGGGGGGGGGGGGGGGGGCTGAATTACCAATATCTTTGAATGTACATAGTATGGTTTACAGCCTGCTGTGTGTGAAGTGCCTTGATTGGCCTGGTTATAGGGCCCCACATGTTGTTTTCTGTACACATGTTAACGGCTAGTCGCTGTTGACAGAGGAACTTGTGTTTTATCAGGGCCACTTGACTAGGCTAGATTTTCACCAGGTAATCCCTTTACAGATGATAAGTGAGTCCTGTCAAAGATTTCCAATCAATAACGCCTCACCAAATAACAGTTATATGCTGGTCGTAAATTTGGTATTAAAGTCTGACAGACAGATATTTTGCTATCTTTTGAACTACATGTATTGACAAAATCATTATCTGCATAACCTGGAATCCCCTTGATTAGGAGTATTTACATATCCTGGCATTCCCGAACTTGAAATGGGGCAGGGAGGAAGGACCAAGGATGGAGGCAGTAATACATCTGATTATTAACTTAAATTAATGATTCAATTGTTGCTTTGCCCATTTCAGTATAAACAAGGCTAGTAGCATGAGAAAGTTTTGGTAAAAAGGCACATTCTCCCATCATTGTTTCTCTTGCTTTTCCATCTCATATTCCCACTCCTGCTCCAATTCATGTTATATGGTACCAGGGTATATAAAGATTGTTTTGTAACTTGAAACATTTGACAATGCAAGGTAAATTTTCATTGAGCAGAGAGGTGAATGTTTTCATCTTGTATCTTGCAGTGATCTCTGACCTTTTGGCCGATGACCTCCCCCTGGGTCAGGATGACACGGACAAAGATGACCTGACAATTCTCAACGAGATCCTGAACGCTCCCTCCACAGGTGGAGATGACTTTTCTAAGGAGTGGCAGGCGGTGTTCGGAACTATGCCTCTGTCTTCCGGCACCACCTATACCCCCGGGGAGACGGACCAGGCGGAGTTCATGCCCTCCAACCTGCTGGACCTGAACAAACAGATGTCAGTAATGAGTTTATCACAAAGTAGTACCGGTAAGTATGTTTATGATAATCCCTGGTTTATAGCAGATTAATATCAGTTTACATAAAGAAGAGGAGCTATCAATATTTCAGTAATAGATGTATTTTAGATTTTCATCAGTTTAAATAAAGCAGGAGGTTTATTGATTTATGGTTAATGTGAGAAGAGATATTTCAGTAATACTAATTACATGGCATTGCATGGTACATTACAGTGTTAATCAAAATGTTATCGGTATGATATTATAAAAAAAAAATAGAATAGAAAAATTATTGTAAAATAAAATGCTATTCAGGTTTTAATGTGAAATTCATCTGTATATTTCTTCAGCAGGTGCCCCCTCGGCAGGAGCACAGGCATCAACTAAATCCCCAGGCGTCAACAAATCGCAGCAACAGCTGCCTAAATCAAAATCCAACAAGCAGGTTAGTATAGTCCTACAGTGTACCATCAGTGAGAATCCATGGTCAATTCTCATTGCCCATTTTCTTTATAAAATGAATAACATAATTTACACCTTGATCTAAAGAAAGACAACTCTAAATAAAGAATGTTATTTGTTCGTTTTTTTTCAGGGAAAGAAGGACATGTCTGCTTGGTTCAGCCTGTTTGCCGATCTAGACCCACTATCAAACCCTGATGCAGTTGGCAAGACATCAGACGACATGACAGACGCACAATTTTGATAAAATTGTGATATGTCCTGTTCCCATGGATTCGGCTTCAGAACCTCTGGTCATTATATATGCATCCCATGACAGTGTTAATCATTCTATCATATACATGTACTAGTATGGACTGGATGTGCTCTCATTTGACAGACTTATTATTTTCACCAGTCTGCAAATATTTTCACTCTAAGCACGGCATATTTGTTGATCAGAAATGTTCTATTGTATGACATGCTTCAAATTGTGGTTTACATTTTTCATTTCGTGTGCATAATATATAAGAGACTTCTCTCCTATATACCGTAACTGAATTTATGTAACTGGATTGTTAAATTCATTTCACATGAATTTTACTGTACTGGTAGTAAAAAATGGTGTTAACGGTAGTCCAAGGTAAAAGAATAATGTGCAAAAATTTTTGTTTTGTTTTATGTTCTATTGATTATAGAGAAATCCATCATTATATGGGTATTAGTGTATTTATACACCCCCTTTTTTCTTTACCGGGGTATAAAAAATTAAGATTGATATCTAGAAATCCAGTCCTTTTATGTATTTTTTTTTTTTTTTACATTTTCCCCATAATTGATATTAGCTAGGCTGGCATTTATTGCTGAATCTCCCAATTTAAAATGGTGATTTGAGATCTGATTGATTCTATATCATCTATTATTGACAGTTTATCTCTAATCTCAATCTGTATAGTTTCTGTGTCTTAATTGTGAAAAATTGCTTGTTGTTGTTACTTTATTAGATATTTTTTACATAGATATTTAATAGAAGAGTATACTAGTATATGCATATTCCCAAGAAGGACCAGTTCATGAATGGATATGCAGTTGACATCATTATGAAACTGAATGTGAAATGATTATTATGCACATATCTACACAAAAAAAGATCCATATGAAACAAAGAATTTTGGTGAAAAAAAATCTGTGCTGTAAAAAAATAGAAAATAGCAAGATACAGTAGTCAATATTCATTGATATGTAGCAAAGAAAAATAATTTGTTGTTCAATGAAACATGTAATTGTATTTCAAGAGTATAAGATGAAGTTTCATTTGAACTGTGTGTGGTGTTAGGATGTTTTAGAATACATCTGAATTATGTGTTTTGTTGTTTTCAAATTCTGTGTTTAGTAGTGCAATATAAAAATTATATTACACATCCTCTTTCATACATTGTGAATAGAAAGACTGTTCAATTTTATATTGGTCTTTGCTTTGAGCTCTTAATTTTCTTCCTAGTAATTTGATTAGCATTGACTAGGCTTTTGATTTTTTATGATAATCAGAAAGTGTCTGCCTGTAAAATTTTTCTGAAAATACCAGTATATCCTTTCCCAAAAATTTTATTCTCATTTGCATTTTGGTCAATATCAACTTACCATAGCATTCCATTCCGAGATTTTTTTTTTATACACAATATGCTAAAGTTATGGGTATTACAATAGTATTCCAAGACTTTTATTTATACAATGATAATATATTACATTAAATTTACGGTTATATTATACTCTGTATTCCAACACTACTTTTGAAACTGTAGTGGATTCAGAATATCAATTCCTTAAAGATTGTTTATCAATCTTTATCAAAATCATGCATTCCATTGAAATAACTGAATTGTTAGTGAATTATATTTAACAGATCTCACATGCTATTTTTTTGTTCAAGCTTTATTTAAAATAAAGACGTTATTTATTTCTCCTGAAATCCAATGTGTAGGTTGTGGGGCAATTTTCTTTTGTTTGTGATATTATTAATGTTATTTTTTCTTTATTTTTTGCTATTGTTATATATACTGATGTCCTACATATTAAATCCAAATAAATCTAGAAACTCATTCAGAGGTTTTCTGTTTTCATATCGCACGGAGAATATCTAGTTTTTCCATGGTAGAAAAGGGGAAAAGGGGGGGGGGGGGGGTCTAATCTAGGGGTGATATTTATCACTTCACAGCTAGGTCTTTATGGTTATGGCCATTTTTAGACTTTATTGATCTCCTTTAGACAAAGAGTTCTGCATCAAGATACAGGAAATTAATGCTAAAATTAAAGAGCTAAATGCACCAATTTTTTTTTATTAAATAATAGTTTATAGCTAAACAAATCATATACAAAATTAAAGGTATTTCTGATGGGTAATTATCTGTTGATCACCTAGCTTCCTTGATTGAAAAAATTACAATTGAAAAAAAAAAAACCCATTTTCTAAGCTGTGGATTTATTCAGAAACTTGTAGTATATTGAAATGAGGCCACAATCTGACATCCATTGTTGATGACAAAGTCGTCCAGTCTGAACTTCCCCCTCCACTCCTGGTTGACCAGGGAGGTATCTGGTTCGTCCGTCTGCTCCAGTAGATAGAACATGTATCTGTGAGGGTTAGTTGTCCCTGGCTCAGGCTTAGGTGGGGTTGGGGGAATGTATGCTAAGAAGACAATCAAAATAAGATTTTCTTGAACTTTTACTTTCCACCATGAGAACAAGTACATGTATTTCAGGTAAAAAAAACAAAGCTAACAAATAAAGTCAAGTAATCTTGTTACTAATGCCAAGACTAATATACCAGTATTTTATCACAGAGCTAACCTTATTGTCAGAATAAAATCAAATATTTAATTTGCTTTACTGCTACACAAAAATCAAAGTCTTGTATAACCATCAATATGTAATACAATATTTAATGCATTGGTACCTAGCATGTACAAGTATATGGTATTATCAGTTTATAAAACAGTAATTTTATCATTAAATCTGAAATTTCAATGTCTACAGCCTTACCCATCACTACATCACCACCTAAAGCATTTCCATCCATCAGATTGGAACCCTACCAATAAAATTAGAAAAGTTAATAAATTTTATATTATAAACATGACAATGTCAAACGTAAAATTAACTTTTCTTTAAATGCATTTAAACTATATACATGTACATGTATATCATCAGGTATTAAACTTTTTTTTAACACATTACCTTTTCAAATTGACTTATTTGTAAAATATGATTAATAAACTTTAATTTAGATGTACATTGTAATTGAATATTTAGGGGGGATGGGGGGAGAGAATACCTTGATATTCGTAACCATCCAATGTAGCCAGTATTTCTGGGTGGGATTGTCCTTGAATGGAGCATCAGGGTCTGCCATAACCAAAGTGTATAGACTGTCCTAAAATTAATCAGAATATCTTGATTTATGATTCTTTTATTTTAGGATTCCGAGTGTCATCCCGCAAATGCAAATAATAGGAATGTGATGATTTTCTATTATGCTCACTTCAATTCAACTCTACAGAATATAAAATATAGAAAATGTTATGAAAACTTAAAAATTCTTTCCAATTTAAAAAAATGTACTGTCAAAAATGAAACATTTCTTCAAAAATGAATTTACGGTATTCAATTATTCTAGATAAATAATTCATATCAAATGTCAATTTTATCATCAAAAACAAACTCGCAAAAAGGGGGCGAAACTCTAATCAATATTAATCAATACTTTTTCCCTAGCGTTTTAGATAACATATTTTAAAACATATACTTACTGGCTGAACATTTTGAAATTTGACCTGGGGAGCCTCCTTGGCCGCCGATTTATCGATGGTGTCCCCACACTTACTGTACACCGCCCCTCCCCCGGGGCTGGCCAGCGTCAAGGTGGCACCTGGGGGACAGTTATCCTGTGGAAGCTGACAGGCTTTCAGTCCCTCCCAGAACATTAGGAATATGCAGACAATAAATACAGATGTTGACATGACGCTGAAAAAGTAACCATGGAACTCACATCATTGTGCACACGAGATCTACATGACTGTATTTATACGTCCATTTATTGAACTCGGAGATGATGGTATACATGCATGAATTAATCGATGTACACGTGGTGTGTCAATGAGTAGGCCTAGCGAACCATAGAAAACGTAAATATAACTTTTTTAAGAGAGAGAGAGAGAGAGAGAGAGAGAGAGATGTACGTTTTGTCTTGGTTTGTCAGCGAGGACTTCGTCTTGGTTGCCGGTTTCTTAGGATCTTTTTGTCCGGAGGACTTCTTGTTCCCCTGTTCGGGTCGAATGCTATGGTATTAAAATAAAATTTAGAATTTTCTTTTTTTTTAAACATATATTAAATCTTAAACTAAAACACTTTTTACTGCAGTAAATTAGTAAATACAAAATAGGCCTTCCTTGTCCATGTCCATTACAAGTCAGTTGAAAACGACTGCATGGTAAAGTTGGGGACAAAAGTACTTAGTACTTTTATCTAACCGTCCTTTACTGGTTCAGTTCAAGAAGTCGCAAAGTTTTTGTTCCCACATTCGTTTACCCTGCATAAAAAAACAAAAAACAGCCCAGAAAATGCCCCCCCCCCCCCCTTTTTTTTTTTATAATGGTCGGGTGTTATATACATATTTCTACTTAAAGTCATATTTGATTTCAATACATTCTTGAAGCATGGGTTGATAACGATTGCATGCAAATAGACAAGGTCTATCATGTTGAAGAATCTGCACTGAAGTATGTGTGTGTGTGGGGGGGGGGGGGGAGGGGGGGGGCTAATTTATGCTATCGCGGACAACCACCCCCTCCCTCCGCACACAACCGTTCATGTGTTATATATATGGTTTACACAGTAAAAGACAGTCCAGGAAGAATTCTTTCTTGTATGGAAGTGAAGTGTCTGTAATGTATAACTTCTGAAACATTTGATAAGATTGCAGTACTATGATATAATATGATTATAGTATCATATCAATGCAACATCTATAAATGATATAACTGAAACAGTACAATATCATTGTTGGAATTATCAATTAATGTCATTTATTATAATTGTTAAATACAATTCATTTGCAAATCTTTTCCTTAATATTCTAATAATTTCATATTTGTCTGCTCTGGGCTCTAAATTAGAAATAAATGTTTTGTTCAGTTCGGTAACCAACAGCCTGCATTGGTCATCAAAAACTGAAATCGAGAATGTTCATACCTCTTTCTCCCCTCTACTGCCATTTAACACGGTAGGTTTGTAAAAAGTGTCATCTGTGTATATGAAAATATACACCTTGAATTTTGCCCAGGGCAATGAATTTATACGTCCAAATAAGAAATTAACATACCGTCTGGTGCATATAAATAGCAGTGCATCATTACTCGAGCTGTCTTAATGTCAACATTTTCAAAATTGAAGCGTTTCATGAATCAAATTAATAAAACATTAAACAAAAATAAACAGTCCATTCGTCATATTAATTTCCAAAAGATGAATTTTTTAAATATCTTCTACCAAAACATTTTCTATCACATTGTTAGCTTTTAAATAAATGAACCGCGGCCGCCGCCGCTTACCTTTTACCGGAATTCATCAATCTGTCAATGTTCATTTTAAAATTAGCAACATATTTGAGTGTCCGGTTTAAATTTTGACGTGTATCACAAAATACTTTTATTTAGCAACCATGATAAAGACAATAATTCTAATTGGTGGGCCCATGAAAGGTATTGCTTTTTTGTAAATTGGAGAATTTGTAGTAAGGCATCCGCCTGCTCAGTTTGTTTAAAATATTTTCTTCAGATTATTTCGTCTTATTCGAACAAACTATGACATGTACCTACAGGATACAAATTCAGTTGCATCACCCCAAAGGCTTTGTGTTTGGCCTTTTTGGGAGATGAATTTTAACGTGGATTTTTAACTGCTTTTATGGCTAACTAAATGCACGCCTTCGAGTTCGAACGGGTTTGGAGAATAATGAAGAAACAGATTCTAAGAGTTTCTGGAAAGGATTAAAATTTTGAACCTGTCCCCACCCCACTCCTATGGCCCCCCCCTTTTGAATTTCGGCCGTCACAGTCCTCTCCCTACTTTCCCCTTATTGTGACGTCAAAGTTCACGTTGGTTAAATGTCCTTTGAAACTCCCCAGAAAAATAAAAGTACGCGAAGAATACGGTTTTGTTTACTGTAAAATTACACATCTTATATGCTTCTCAAAAGTTTTACTTTGATTCTCGCGAGAACGCGAGGTTGGAAATCATTGGTGCTATGAATTGTGGGTCAAAATTTACTGACACTGAAAAGATCTATTGGATCAATGTGTAAACTTTTGTGACATTGGTACAAAATATTTCCTACTTCATCACAATCAAGGGGATGTCCACTTTGTAATGCTCTTGGTCTCTTGTTGTATAGAAATTGAAATATGTTACCATAGTATGATGTTTTATCTTAGGAAATTACAATAACTTATGCCAATGAGGGTTTTATATTTTTAAAAATGAAAAACCTATCCTTTTTAGGTACCCGTTTTAGACCTTTGTCACTGGAACTCCCAAAACCTCTGTTTTCTGTCGCTGGGTATCCAATCATCTACCATCACATTGAAGCATGTAGTAAGGTAAGAATCCAAAATAATTTTTATCCTTGAGAAATCAATAGAAACCAAAAAAAAGTCTTCATTCTTTATTAAGAAATTTACAGCACAAAAGTTTTAAAAACAAGCAGAGCAGGCTTTGTTCACTCCCTATGCTCTCTCTCCCCTGATTCGTCGAGCCAGTTGGATGTCCTTAGGCATAATTGTGACTCGTTTGGCGTGAATGGCGCACAAGTTTGTGTCCTCAAACAGACCGACTAGGTAAGCTTCACTGGCCTCTTGTAAGGCCCCAATGGCTGCACTCTGGAATCTCAGGTCAGTCTTGAAATCCTGGGCAATCTCACGGACCAGGCGCTGGAAGGGAAGTTTCCTGATGAGAAGTTCTGTGCTCTTCTGGTATCTCCTGATTTCACGGAGGGCAACAGTTCCGGGCCTGTATCTGTGAGGCTTCTTCACACCCCCTATTTGGAAGAAAACAAAACAATTGAATTAAGTACACATTTGATAAACGGATATTTCCATAGATATTCACACATCTTTTTGAATGTTTGTCAAAAGCTTTTTGCTTCTCTTCCAAAAGCATTTTGAATTAAGTGGGAAGTATGTTTTGGACAGATTATCAAGTTTATTGATTTTAGGACAATTGCTGTGAAGTCATTTAAATTTATAGAGAGTTAAGTAAAAAAATAAAATTAACCGTTCACCCTCAACAAATCAATTTAAACTAATAATTTGTTTACATCAGGAATGAATGTTTTATGTCATATGTTTATTGTATAATTTAAAAAAATTATTCCCTACAAAACTTATGTAAAAGGACTATGTGCGGTTTTATGCATTTTTTGCCCCCCAAAATTAAAGTTTTATAAAGAGCTTTAAAAATAAGGTGGAAGATAGTTAGAATCACATTTAAAATAAGGGTGCAAAAGATTATCACCACAGTGACGTCATAATGTAGAAATGACGTCATGAAGATTGTATATTTTTGATAAATTGATGTTTTGTAGCAAAATATGGGTGTTTTCTGATGTTTTTCGACTGGGAAACATCGAGCACAGGCTTGCTCAAGTACCATTTTTTAGTATGTGTATATTTATCAGAAGAAATACGTATGTTAAAATCGTACTTGAGCAGACCTGCGCTTTATACTTCTGTATGCAAAATTGAAAATATTTTCAATTGTTTACAAATTTGTGGGAATTAGGTCATTTAGTTGACGTCATAGATAAATAGCGAATGAGCAATGATGACTAAAATCATTATTTTAGTTATATGCATCCACTGTACAATGATTTATGAAGATTTGATTTTTATTGGCCACTATTAAAAAATTGGTTAAAATTGGGGGCAGATATTTGTCCTTTCTCTGCACATAAATGAACAATATTAGAAATTGTAAACAAACCTGTAGAAGGGGCACTTTTTCTTGCTGCTTTGGTGGCAAGCTGTTTTCTGGGGGCTTTGCCTCCTGTAGATTTTCTGGCTGTCTGTTTTGTTCTGGCCATGTCTGCTTGTGAACTGTTCCAATTCCAATTTCTTTGTGATCTAAATCTAGAATGGTACAGCTAGGTCTTTATACAATAAGTGTGACAGTGGATTAACTCAATTATTCTCCTGGGTAGATTGGTTAATTGTCACTCAGGTGTCAATCAGGTATACTGGTACCTGCCAGGCATGTGAGATGTACTTACCTGGTGTGACAATTCACCTCACTGACAACTGTTCTTACATTTCTTTGATCTTTTTTCTTATATCCACAGGTAAAACCAGATTTTTCTGGTTCAATCTGGAGTTTTGGAGACTGGACTCTAAAAATAGAAATGATGTTACTTATTTTCTAAAAATAGAAACTTATGTAATTTTGATAGGTTTGATTTTTTTTTCGATTTATCTCCCTTTACTATTGTTATACATTTTCAAATAATTAATTTAGTTGGAAAATAAAAAGGAACAAACTAGAAGTTTATTTCTGCATGGTGAAATGAAAAACAAAATTCTCATGTACATGTAGTTTCATTAAGACTCTCCCTTACCAACCTCCAACCAACCCCCCCCCCCCCCCCCCCCACCCCCAAAAAAAAAATATTTGTTGAGGACTGTGACCAAGTACTCGCTATTTTTAAATATAAAATTATAAATACATGTGACTTATATAAATCTATTTAGATTTTTTATTTCTAAATATCTGTACATGTATAATTGTGAGACCTAGCTGACCCCCCCCCCCCCCTTTTAACTACCGTATATCAATACAGTGAATACACATACTCCTAACTTGATGTTCATAGATATTATATGTACACATATAAAGTTTACAAATTTTGTCCAAAATACTGGTACATGCATGTGCTGTCAATATCTTGTAGGTGCCACATATGAAGGAGGTGATCTTGATAGGATTTTATCAGCCTAACGATGCACTGAACAAGTTCATCAGCAATGTTCAGCAGGAATTCAAAATCCAAGTCAGGTAGAAATAAATTCTTATGAGTTCTTGTAGAGAATACATTTGAAATACCAGTAACAAAGAACTAAAGTGATATTTTGCTAAATTAGATACCAAAAAAATATGTACACATGTACATAATAATAGATTAAGTTCAAAGCATTCATATGACATGATCTGAAAAAAATTAAACAAGGAGACGCATACATGGTTAATGCATTGCAATTCATAGATGTATGCATGACACAAATAAACTGATGTCATTCATACATTGACAAATACACTCTATAATAACTGATGACAATACATGGATATTTGACATAACTCGAAATTCATAACTTCGTGATGCTCCTGATTGGCATATTTAAGTGTGTGTTTATTAAAAATACACAAAATCAAACTAACAAAGGACATGTTCAGCTAGCTTCATTGGAAAAATACCTTGATTTTGAAAATGTTCAGTCTGAAAACCCTCAATACAATAATGAAAAATGGGTTTTGAGCTTTCAGAAAAGTAATGTTGATTTATTATTTTTAACAAAGTGTATTGGTATGTGCCATTTTTATCCTGGAAGATGAATCAAAATCAACTTTGTTATGTACCTTAAAATTGATATTGTATAAATGGGGAAAATGTATGTACAGGTAAATTAAGTGTTTGATTTATCTTTAAAATCTACCGGTACTGTTAATACTTGTAATAGTTTCATGTACCTCTTGAATCATGCATTGTAGATTGAAGGTTATTCTGCTTTACATGTTTCATAATTACCATGTAATGCGTATTATCAACAAGTATAACAAGG
This sequence comes from Magallana angulata, assembly GCF_025612915.1. NCBI lineage: Eukaryota > Metazoa > Mollusca > Bivalvia > Ostreida > Ostreidae > Magallana > Magallana angulata. Next base: position 31,039,677 of record NC_069117.1, on the reverse strand, counting down.
CACATTAATACTTAAAAATACTTCTTGTAATTTTATTTTTAAAGGGTGCAATGAGATAATTTTTCATCTTTATTACTGTTTTAGATACCTACAGGAGTACACAGCCCTCGGTACGGCAGGCGGGCTGTATCATTTCAGGGACCAGATACTGGCCGGGAAACCTGACAGCTTCTTCGTGATGAATTCAGATGTGTGTGGGGATTTCCCCCTCAAGGAGATGCTGTCCTTCACAGTGCAGAAAGGGGGTGGATCCCACTGCACAGTACTGGGGACAGAGGTATGAGTCAGAGATAGAATGCCATATTAGAAGAGGGCCAGGGGTTGGTTGAGATGGAGTTTGGGGGATGGAAAATGGGATATTCTCTCTCTCTCTCTCTCTCTCTCTCTCTCTCTCTCTCTCTCTCTCTGAGAGATTATTTTTAATGGTGTTCACACACACATCTTTGCAGGCAACAAGGCAACAGTCACTTAATTATGGTTGCATAGTGGAGAACAAGAATACTCATGAGGTATATTATTTATATATTACCGGTAAAAGCTTTTAAATTTATAGACTAGCTGTAAAGCAAAAAGCTAGATGATGCATGAAAAAGCAGTCCTCGATTAAAGCAACATTGCTGCATTCATTGCAGGTCTTACATTATGTGGAGAAACCAGAGACCTACATCAGTACGACCATTAACTGCGGGGTCTACCTTTTCTCACCCGACATCTTTTGTACCCTGGAAAAAATCTTTAAAAAGAACCAGGAGGATAATTATAAGTAAGAGAAATAATTTGTTAATTAATAATTATGCTGTATTTCAACTAGTAAAGGGTAATAAGCATTGTAGCGCACTATAATCAGTCTCTTTTCTAGCTGAATTTATACTCTGTACTTAATTTTGTAATGCATTGTAGGTACTGCTCAATATATTGCCTTTTATTATGATATTTTTGGAATGTATGGTGTTGTCTTCTTATGATCAGAAGTCTTTTGAAATAGAGGAAAACAAAACATTAATGTACTTATATCTGTACTGGTGTGCAACCAGTCATCGCCGAGTACCATTTCTCGCCAGTGATTGTTAATTACGTCATTTTTCGTATATGATTTTAAGTGTTTTAAGTGTTGATAAAATGACTAGCGAGAAATAGTACACGGCAAGAGATGGTCGCACGCCAGTAGTTGTTTTTGGACAAAGATGAACCTAGATTTTATTGATTCAGTCTTCATCAGCTTTGCCTGTGTTTAGTAAATTCTTTCTTGATCACATTACATGCTTTTGGATGAACATGTATTATTCTTTCATGATTAAAGCTTTCTTAATAGCATAAAACAGAATACATTTTTTCAGTTACCAGGCAGGAAATGGGTGGTGTTCTGGGTAAATTTGCATGATTTTGTTGGCTTAAATCGGTAAATCTGTTGCCGACACTGAAGAATGACTATGTGCCGTGGCATAGGGGCTATTTGTATACAGACAATACCAAGATTTGGTTTTGTGAGATGACTCTCGCTGTCCTGTTTTTCAAAGAATGCTTTGTTTTGTGACCGAGTTCAAAACCATCTTTTTACTCAATCAGTTCTTGTCAGTGAATGTACATGTTTTAAAGCCATCTTGATTTTGTATTTTGCTCTTTAATTTTAATTTTGAGGTTGGCAATGCATGAAAGAGAGTAAGTATGGTGAATTCTATATTTTCTATATTTGGTGTTGTGTCAAAATAAATGTTGAAGGTCGACCTCCCTGTTCTTAATTATCTGTCAATATAGGGAAATTGTGAAGTTACATGCACCCTAAAACGCATGATGATCAAATATCTTGTTTTCTAACAACCATTTCATGTGTATACTGCTTGTGTATGAAAAAATTAGGACCAATTAAGATTAAATGCGAACATCAACTCAATTAAAGAAAAAAATGTCCAAGTCAAAATATTGAAAATTTCAACTTAATGAGGTATTGATGGAATGCAATGTTGCATCAATTGTTTCAGAATCTAATTATGGAGTATTGGTCCATAAAATTGTGTTCCTTGGAAATATTGGAGAATATTTTTGGTTTTGATTTGATACTGGTATATACCTTGTTCTTTCTTTTATAATATGTTATAGGTGATTGAAGATTTCAGATGCATGAAGATTGGGCTATGGAATTACAGACCTAACTGCATGTCAAAATGTTCTAACCATCCAGAGATCCTAATCTCCTCATTGTTGTTTTGTTAATATTACATGTACAATGCTATAGGATATGCAGACCATGTTTTATTTCAATAGGGTAGTTCAAAGGGTAATATTGTACAGTATTATAGAAATACATGTAGCTTGGTACATGAAGATATCCTGAATCAAGTAGCCTATAATTGTTTTGGATAGTTGCAGGTCTACATGTAGTTATTGTTTCAGTAATAAATTATAAACTAGTGGGTACTTGTTCTTTGATTTTGAGACATTATAGTGTGAATATTCATTTGATTACAATATTTGAATGAATCCCCTGACAAAAAGTTTTGATTTAATTTTCTTACTTCTGTTGAAAATCTTTCAAAATGTTAAGTACTACGTGTTGTCATAGAGTATGTGAATTAATTAAGTGTCAACTGAAACTTAAGTTGAAGGGAAATATAAAAGAAATAAACAATAAATTTTACTTACCGGTATTCCTGAGTCATCCAACCTAATCTGTTTGATATGTATGATCATTTTTTTAAAACTTGATTTTAGCTGTGATCCAAACATGCAGATGAAGGAGACAATTCGCCTTGAGCAAGACATCTTTGTTCCCATGGCTGGTTCAGGGAAACTCTATGTCTACCATACAGACCGCTTCTGGAGCCAGATTAAAACCTCTGGGTACGTGATTACTGTGAAATGGATTAAAAGGGTGTGTGATGGGGGTAATAGAGGGTTATTATGATTTATAATGCACGCATATAGATGTTTGATGAAATTGACAAATCTGAAGTTAATTTATGCGATTATATTTCAATATACTGCATATTTTTTTATTCCCAAATTTGCTGTTAGTTTGAGAATCTTTACATCATTATGAGAGATGATTCAGTTTAAGCTGTCCTTATCAAGAACAGTTATATGTTGTCACTTCAGGGCTGCCATATATGCCAACAGACATTACTTGGCTCTTTACCAGAACTGGCACAAGGAGAGACTGGCTAAGAACGGAGAGCTCAAACCTCAGATCATAGGGGATGTCTACATCCACCCGACGGCAGACGTCCACCCCACAGCTGTGGTATGTATATAACCTGTGTATGAGAGTGTGTGCATGCATGCAGATGTGTGTGAAATAGCGAATATACAGTTTAGGAACTACCTGTTTTATTGTCAAAATTTCAAAAACATGATTTTAGGCCCTCACATACAAAAAATATCCAATGAAGTTTGAAGATGCTTATAGGAACTTACATGTAAAAGACAATTAAGCTCCAGATTCCTTACGTGAATCTTTAATATGTATCCTCATTATACATGTCAATCCTAAGCTTATTGTTGTTAGATTTTTTTTACTTCTCTACCTGTTTTTAGATATGTTTTTTTTTTGCAGTGTATTTCAATATACTTTAAAGTCTAACACTTCTGTGTTTTAGCTTGGTCCTAATGTCAGTGTTGGCAAGCACGCTGTGATCGGGGAAGGTGCCAGAGTCAGGGAATCCATTGTCCTAGAGGGCGCTGTCCTTCAGGTAAGAATTGTACAAAATTGTTAAAACTGTAGGAAATATTAATTTTAAAAAAAAAATCTGTATTGAAAATCCTCATTTTATGATGTTGCATATAATTCTTATATGTATGTTTGCAAAACTATATTTGAAAATCTGGTACATAAAGTTAATAGTTACTTTAAACTGACTTTATTTACATGCTGTGAGAGCCTTGTCGCAAATATTTTTTTGCTGCTAACCAATGTCTCTTACTGTGTTATTAACCAGGGTTGTCTCTAAGACCCGGGAGGTGGGGAATTTCCCCGCCTATATTGCCTTAATTACCCGGCTATTTTTCCATTTCAAACACAATGTAGCTATAAGCAAGACCCCCAGACCCCCTGCTACTTTTTTATTTCCTCCTTCTACTTTAATTTTTAGAGACAACCCTGTGTTATTTATACCTAAATGGGCTTTGTCATGAAAATCAGTCACTGCAAAACAGATTATCGCTGAAAAATAGCAAAATAAAGGCATAATGAATAGAAGCTGATTTACAGTACAGCTTACTTTTAAGTTTTATAAAACTGATTGGTTATTTCACATTGTGGTTATCTCCACTCTGGTATTTTAAAATGGAACAGACTTGACCAATTTGTGTTATTTTGATTATTGTAGGACCACTGCTGTGTGTTGTACAGTGTGATTGGTTGGAATGTCACCATTGGAATGTGGACTCGAGTTGAGGGTACACCAAACGACCCCAACCCAAACAAACCTTTTGCAAAGGTTGATGTGAAGGACACATTTAGTCCCGACGGAAAACTCAATCCATCCATCACAGTCATTGGTGAGTTTCATTGTGTCAGTGGAAATTGTTTATTGATTTAGTGATATAACTTTGTTTTGCATAGTTATGTATTTCTTAAGACTTCGTTCAAGCACCTGT